>NW_004798889.1:0-13914 GCF_000002075.1 Aplysia californica | reverse complement strand
TGATAAGGACTAAACATGATAAACATGATAAGGACTAAACATGATAAACATGATAAGGACTAAACATGATAAACATGATAAGGACTAAACATGATAAGGACCCCATTCATTCTGCTGGTCAAACAAACAACCTCTAGATCTACAACATGTTTAAAAACATGTCGCGACCTCAGAGCTTTCTTGTCGCATTTCCAGTTTTTTAAAATGTGACATATTCTTAAGCTCACTCTTTGTTATGAACTGTTTTCACTGTTATTTAAAAAAATGGAGATACGACAAGAAAGCACTCGGGTCGTGACCTCATAACCATCACAAGACGTGAAACTTATTGCTTAACACCTAACGATCACCACTAGTACAACACATTGAGGTAAAACATGAACGTGCCTGTCACATATACAATAAGGTAAATCATGAATTGTTTTAGTAGAGATTTTTAGTTTAGTTTTAGTAGAGGTTTTACGGCGCTCGAAACTGCATAACGTCATATGAGCGCCAAGGGGTGGATGTCAACAGAGAAGTCTTTACAGGGAATCAGACTTACTCTGCTCACCTCTCTAGCTTCAACAGTACAAAGTCTGCTTCCACTATCAAGGCAATCCGGAAATAGCAGGTCACAAGAGAGTGACAAACATAGAAAAGAAGTAGAGGAAATGACGATAGTAAGGACTAGGAAAGAAAAAGCAGCAGTTCCCTGTTGTAGATCAGGCACAGTTATGAGCATGACATCGATGAATCAGCCCATTTACAATTCTACTATGCATAAGAACATGTTAATATCTCCCCTTTGGGAATGTTTTAGTTTTATTAGAGGGTTTTTTTGTTTTTTTTTAGTTTAGTATAGGGTTTTACGGCGCTCGCAACTGCATAAGGTCATATGAGCGCGCGAAACACAAGTTGTTTGCATTCACTACAGTTCACTGCACGGTAGGTCAACTATTAGACTATTTGAGGGTTTTAAGGCCCTCGCAACTGCATAAGGTCATATGAACGCCAATGGGTGGGTGTCAACAGAGAAGTCTTTACAGGGAATCAGACTTACTCTGTTCACCTCTAGATTCAACAGCACAAAGTCTGCTTCTTTGGGAATGGCCTAAAGACAACTTCAGTCACACCCCGGGGGGGGGTGTAAAAACATAAATGGGCTCAACACACACACACACATACACACACACACACACACTGTGATAAAACATGAACAGACTCAACACACACACACACATACACACACACACACACACACACACACTGTGATAAAACATGAACAGACTCAACACACACACACACACACACACACACACACACACACACACACTGTGATAAAACATGAACAGATTCAACACACACACACACACACACACACACACACACACACACACACACTGTGATAAAACATGAACAGATTCAACACACACACACACACTGGTAAACAAGCACAGCTCAGACCTTTGGTTCAGAAGGGACATGACGGAGGTGGGCCCCTCTACCCAGCCCATTCTCAAGCTGGGCGCCAGGATCTTGGAGAACGACCCGATCGACAACACGTGACCCCTGGCGCTGTCCGCCGCCGTCGCTTTGTCGAAGGACAGCAGTCGTCGCGGGGCGTGTGGGCGGTCCTCGAAGTAGATCATGTTGTAGATATCTTCGGCTATGAGGAGAATGTTGTGTTTACGAGCCACCTCAATCAATTTCTCGCATCGATCTGAAACAATGGAGAAGCAACAAGAAGGACGTTGTGTTTATGAGTCACTTCAATCAACGTCTCACATCTTTAGTTTTAGTTTTAGTAAGAGTTTTACAGCACTTGCAACACAATAAGGTCATATAGGTGCCGAAGATTAAAAGTGTTAGAAGAGAGTAAAAAACAAAAATAAGAAGGAGGAGAGATCAGGACGACAGATGTTTGATAGGAAAGAAGGAGGAGAGATCAGGACGATAGATGTTTGATAGGAAAGAAGGAGGAGAGATCAGGACGATAGATGTTTGATAAAAAGGAAGGAGCAAACCCACTCCAGAGCACCCGCCAACCACCGACTCGCATCTTTCCGAAATAATTGAAAAACAAATAGGATTCATACAAGCAATACTTCCCCATGGCAATCACACAAAAAATCCTATTGTCTAAAGTTATACGTAACCAATTTGAGTAGAGCAAAAACATCCACACAGTTTGGTCAATATGGCATAGATTTTCTAGTCCTACCACACAGAATTAGCAAAACAATGGGTAAAAAAATAAAACCAGCCAGGGGCACCCTCCAACCACCCCAGCAACACGCGGTGGGAGGTACCCTCAGACAATTGGTCACAAACATCCCAGAAACTAGAAGTGGTTGCAGACTGACATGATAAATATTTTTTTATAGTCACTCACAGTGTATGCGTCATCAGTTATGACAGAAAAAGTTCAGAAATGCTGACTAAATCCACAACCTTCTAGTTTAGTAGTTTTAGTAAGGTTATACAGCGCTCAAAACTGCATAAGGTCATATGAGCGCCAAGGGGTGGATGTCAACAGTGAAGCCCAAACAGGGAATCAGACTTACTCTGCTCACCTCTCTAGCTTCAACAGCACAAAGTCTGCTTCGACTATCAAGGCACCCCAGAAATAGCGATTCACAAGAGAGTGACAAACATACAAAAGAAGTAGAGCAAAATGACGATAATAAAGATCAGGGAGAAAAAAAAAGTAGCAGTTCCCCCCAGCCCATTTACAATTCTACTGTGCATGAGAACACGTTAATATCTCCCCTTTGGGGATGAACTAAAGACACTTCAGTCAGTAGCACTGTCCGGGAGGGGGGGTTCACAGACATTACAGGAGTAGCACTGAGAGCAGTCCCAGTCCCATCGTGTCACAACTGACACGGCCATGTGTGTACTTCTGAGCACACACCAAACAGGTCAACAAAAATTGTTTCTAGTTTTGATTATAACTGTTTTTAGTAGTTTTTGTCTCCAACTCAAGTATGCCAACTTCCTTCTCATTTTAAGACATCACGCATCACTTGACAAAGCAGAAAGAAAAATTTGTAATGGGATCAATAATTATTTTTACCAGGACAAAATCCATTTTGAAACGTTATGCTAAGCAAGAAAACCAAATGTCGTCCTGTTCTAAACTCAGCACACACATCTAAAACTAGCTGGGTACCCCGTTTGATGAATGAACTCAAAAGAATCGATCGTCAAGTCACTGTAGGATTAATGCGCAATGCATGTGAACGGAAGCCTCACTTGTTTACAATGGCGTTTTGAAGACAAACTTTCCCAAGATTAGATCTTAATGAAGCTAATGAAAGCTGAAAATTAAACTACAGTGACTTCAGACTCCTTAATATAACTGTGCACCCTTTAAATGATTCTGAACCACTGCTAATTCTTTTTCAAATTCGAAAGTTAAGTGGTTCGAAAGTGACCAAAGCGCCGAACTTTTACAAATATAATTCATGTATATAAAGATTCCGTATCTTTCTGCGACGCTCTGACCTGCTGAGTAAGAAATACCACAAGGATTGTGGAAGACGGGCATCATGTAGACAGCCGCCCAGAACGGTCTGTCCTCCGACACCGTGGCACCGGTCTGTTTATGACTTAGCACCAGTCTCTCCAGCTCCTCTGGGACGATGCCCTCCTCGTCAAATGGAACTGAAGGACAAGACAAATCCATCTCTTTACAGAGTCCACCACTCACTTCTTCCTACACAGAGCCAACTTATCGGCTGTCAAAACAAAGGAACAAAATGATTCAGAGAGCCAACTTATCAGCAGTCAAAACAATAATGGAACAAAATCATACACAGGAGTAAACAAATGAAATGCTTACGAACAATTCTTCTTGAAATAACAGATCATAAGCACAAACAGAGCAACATCTGTTTTTAAAGAAGAAGTTTACAATCAGACTTAGTGAATTCCCTGTTTTGCTCTGCTCTCAATAATAAGGTTACTTAATGTGTTTAAGAATTTTTTTACCCGAAGAAGATAACTGCTCAAGTTGCTACCTAGTTTCTTACTTGAAAATATCTACCATACACGGACAAATCATTCGCACGAAACATTATCTGGCATAAGATTTAGAATAACCACATTCCGATGTTTTCACTAAAATACAAAAGAAACGTTATTGATATCAACAAAATGTACAGTCACAAAATTATCTTAGTTCCCTTCAAGATAAAAATTTGAAAGGACAAAAGGAATGAGATGAATTTTCCCTTCATCAAAAATCGTCTCTGTTGACAAGTAGTCACAGAGCATAGTAAGAAACATTGACCAGGTACGTGTGACCATCCTGTGCTTAAATATGGCGTGTCATCACTGATGTGTAGTGGCACAAAGTGTCAAACCTTTGGAATTTGAAGGAAAACATTTTGAATGTCATTTGCAATATGACAAAACTGAGCTGCTAGAAATTCACATTTTTGAGCAGCCGTTGCTTCAAAGCTGAGACTAGAGCCCGGACTGCGGTTTATAAATCGCCAGCCAGCTTTTGAGGTGCACTCAGCCCAAAATTTTGAAATTTAAAAATTCCAGTTTTATGATCTGTGTGGTATCGGTTACATTTTTTCATTTAGAATTACAGCGTTTGCGTAGCGTTCTCTCAGGAACCATCATTTCACCTCTTTAGTTTGTTGGTCACATTCAAAAACTACAAGACGGTGGAGAGGAACAATTAACAATTCCAGCTAATCAAACAGGCTCACCAGGCACAAGATTTCGCTGAAGGTCCGTCCGGATCATTTTAAATCCATAGAAGTAGCTCGGATCTTCGGTAAACACAGGGTTGTCCCGACCAAACAACAGCGTGAGAACCATGTGCAGCCCGTGAGAGGCCCCTGCCGTAAGCATCAGCTCTTTGCTGCGGAGTGTTGCAGATAAAATCAAAGTTCAACAACTTTATCAACTCTTAAAAGTTTTTACTGGTATATATAATACTATGGTGCTATTGATTCACACAATACTGTATTTTTTTTTTAGACTGCAAGCCCCAAAACCTCTAAGTTTCTACTAAATCCCAAAACATCACACCAAAGAGGGAAATTATGTAAATGGTCACTACTCAAACTAAACAATAACTAAATGCCAGCAAGAAAACCTGAACTGCATTAAATTCCCCAAACTTTTTAAAATAATAAAACTACAATCCAAGAACTACAAAGAAAAATTTTTTAACTTCTTCATGCAGTTTCTGTCCTCTCACTTTGGTCTTATAAAGTGTCGAAATAGCTTACAACATATGTTGGATAGATACATATAATAGGCTGAAAAACTTTGATATACTGATGGATACAAAACTTTGAGAGACGAGTGGACACAGAAAGATGGAAAGATAAGATAAGATAAGATAAAAGATAAGACAAGCAGCATCTTTATTGTCCAGATCCTGGCACATTGGTTTGGTGTTTCACCTCATACACCCATGCACACACACACACACACACAGGCACACACACAGGCACACACACACACACACACAAACATGCACACACACGCAGGCTTTCAGTCACATGCATAATATAAATGAACAGTAATATAAATGAACAGTAATATAAATGAACAGTAATATAAACAATAATAATCTTAAGCTAGATACATACTCAATGTTATTCTGATGCATGCTCTAAGGTCATATGAATACTTAAAACAAGTACATAAACAGGGTACGCTTAATTGAGTGCTGTCTTCCCCACAGCAAACCCCCTTAGAAAGCAAGCCTTTGTGGCTGGAGCAGCTTGCTGCTAACTGAATTTTAAAAGAGGATTGACCTCCCACTCATCCGCCCCCTTCAGACACACACAAACACACATGATTCCTAATCGCGGGATGTGCTAATGTTGCTATGTCAGAAAGCGGTAAGGTAGGCAACTAGGCTTTTAAATTTACGTGAGCCAGTGCTCGATCTCGGAGCGATAGTGTTACGCTCAGTGGCTGAGACTGTCCCCCCCCCCCCCCCCCCAAAAAAAAAAAAAAAAAAAAAACCAAGTAACAAAACACGCAAAAACCAATGGCAAGAGAGAACATATTTATAGGAAGTGTTTGAGCACCACACTAACGCAATCCCCCCCCCCCCTCCGACGGGAAACTCCTGAAGGAAGATGGCTCTTGGCAAAGGTTGATACAAACTGAGCTCCTGTACTCAGTGTCATGATATGCGATACATATACTCGAATAGAGAAGATGTTCGATACGAAAATAAACACTTCCCTTCCTTATGAAATCATTATGGCAGAATGTTTACTATCGTCTTGAGCTCGTCTGACTTAGATCAAATATCAAGAATACATAACATCATAATACTCAGTGTACTGTAGTTTTGGCCGGAGCAGGGGGAGGAATTTCGTAATGAGCGATTGCTCTACAGAGTAAAATAGAGGGTTACGGTTAGGATTAGGGTTAGGGTTAGGGTTTGGGGTAGGGGTAGGGGTAGAGGTAGGGGTAGGGGTAGGGGTTGGGGTAGGGGTGGGGGTAAGGGTAAGGGTAAGGGTAAGGGTAAGGGTAAGGGTAAGGGTAAGGGTAAGGGTAGGGTTAAGGGTTGGGTCACGGTTAGGGATAAGTCTCTTCTTTATTGTATGTTGAGGTGGTCGCTCATTACGGAAGTCCTTGGGGGCTATCGGGGCCTGAAGGTTAAGGTGTTCATTTCTCATTCAAAGATCCTGGGTTTGAATTCAGGTAGCGACAGGAAAAATTTTCTTATCTAAAATTGTCTCCTTTCACCTCCTTCCCGCTCTCCAACAATGTTCTGTCGTCTGCTTTCATCTTCACTTTCTGCCCCCACTCCTACACCTCCTTTGCTCCCAGGCTCCTGACTCTTTCTGCAGCATTTCTACTGCTACGCCGAGGCTCCTTACTACTGCTGTCTTTCAGCCACACCCCTGATCTACACCTAGCCTTTTCGGACAAGGGCGAAAAATCTCAAAGGACCCGTGTGCAAGTTACACACGTTAAAGATCCCTTGGTGGTCTAAGATCGATAATTAAGAGCAGGCTTCGGCCGCCACTCTGGCAAAATTCGAAATTTCCTACCAACTGAAAATGTTTAAAGTGTCCTGCATGCTCATATGACCTTATGCAGTTGCGAGCGTCGTAAAACACTTACCGAAAAAAAAAAGGAAAACGGAAGTCCTTAATTTCCTGACCCGGTGTTGAGAGGAGAGCAATAAAAAAACACAACTTCGTTACACGAACCTAGGCTGTTGTTATTAAGAGGTTGCTTTTTCTGGGTTGCTTACATATATGGACACCAGTGTTATATCCCTATATTCCACACGAGGGTGCATCTAATCAACTGAAAGAAGTAGCCTTTTTGATCACCTGTTGACTTGTTCACCGTATTCAGTAGACAGATACTTCGACAGCTCCTCCAGGCAGGATTTGTCTCCACCAGTGGTCCCGTACATGAACAAATCTTCCACATCAGCATCCTTGCTCTGAGGGGAAAAAACGGAACAACAATGAATTGCATTTTATTTGCCAATTCATCAAAATGCATGTTTTTGGTGTTTTTTTCCAGATATATATGTAAGAAAGAAAATTGGGCAGAAGCTATGAAAATATTTAATCTCTTGGCGGATGTAGTGTATCAACACTAAAACAAGATTAATTTTTCATCGGTACTGATAAGAAGCTAGAGTTGTGAACTTTATTTATTGAAAGGGATGTTCAGTTCATCATCATGTGTATAGTTTATGAGATTTTCACTTCAGTTTCAGTTCATCATCATGTATAGTTTATGAGATTTTCACTTTAAATTCATCACTTTGCTTCCAACTTTGTTTTCCTATTTAGGAACATTTTGATGAGCTGCAACAGTGTCACAAACAGCAAAAGTCAAAGGTTTTAACTTCATAATAGATTAAAAGTAATAAAAGTGAAGCAACTTAGTTCAGTAAGTGAATTAGCAGAACTCCACTGGAGGACTTGTTGGACTATACAAACCCTCTCAAACTTCACGAAACATCTAGATATTCTAATTTTTTATATTTTTTTAAAGGTAACAGACGAACCAGACATAATTTATGTTCTTATGACATGAATCCACTTTCTCGTGAAAAGCAAAGCACAATTGTAACTGACTTACCAAAACGTTCTCCGCGGCAGTCCGCATAATCCCTGTGCAGCTTTCCAAAGTCTCTGGCCCAGGAGAACCAGGTACAAATGGATACTTGCACTGCACGGCTTCCAGCAGTGCTAATTCTGAACAACTTTCCATAATGAACAGAGAGATTAGGCTAAGATAGATCTAGATCTTGATCTAGTCTAACGGCTGCTGTGTTTGTTCTCTTAAAAAAACGCCGATTCTTCTAGGCCTAGTCTACTTCAAAGTAAAGAAAGGTTGAAACAACACACAAAATGCGTGGTGATGTTCTGAGAACAATGCGAATAAATACATGTGACGAGTCGACCAATCTCAAGATAAGATTCGGATAGGACGTGTTTCGTGTAATTAATTCTTTTTCACTGTCTCATCTTTGCTTTCCAGTTTCGTTCATTTGGAAGCGAGGAGCTTAGAACTTTTAATCTCCTTGTTTGGAAGCAAGATGTTATTATAGCATCATCTAAAAAGAATCTACACGTTCAAGGCTTAAAGAAACGGGAACCAGAGTGCTTCAGAGCAATGTCGAAAATAAATGTCTGCAGTACACTTACACACAGTTTATAGAAATAAAAAGAATTTTATATCATTTGTAATCATAATGCCTCTAAAATCTAGCCTAAAGTAAACTGAGTGAGTGGACTTATCCTCCAAAAATATTTATTAGCCTAAGCTAAAAACAGAGGAGAAGAGGTATCTTCCCCATTGTTTTTTTTTTCAATGAGCAAACTGTATCCGTGAAAAGAACAAGCAAAATGTTGAAGTCCAATGTTTACTTTTTTGACTCATGAAAATGAAATGAATGGACCTCCCCAAGTTCTGACTGGTGACGTCACGGGCTATTCCCTCTCGGGTCAAAGGTCACTTGGTGTGATCGCTGCCTCATTTTCGAACTACTATTTCTGATCAAAGATGGCGGCCACCGATCCATGGAGGAAGTAGGATCTGCTGGAAGAATTTATGAAACTCAAGGGCCGGAGAGGCCTTCTAATTTCAATTATGGAGTGTGAAGTGTTCTGATTGTATGTGTCTATATTCGTTGATGTCTGGATATGTAGTTCATGTTGGATTTACGGCTTACACGGGCTCTTTTACCCGGCTGAAAACGGAGCCGAGCTCTTGACTCGTATCTGAGTCTGAGGCGATGGGAGCACAAAATGCAAAGGA
The DNA here is from genome assembly GCF_000002075.1 of Aplysia californica. Taxonomy (NCBI): domain Eukaryota; kingdom Metazoa; phylum Mollusca; class Gastropoda; order Aplysiida; family Aplysiidae; genus Aplysia; species Aplysia californica. The sequence goes on along the minus strand of NW_004798889.1, from coordinate 4,653 downwards.
ACCAAAGCCCGGTTCCGGAAAGAGTAGGGCCAAGCCTACGAAGGAACCAAGGGTATCACAGGGGAACATTTTTGCTGAACATTCAGGTAATTATGATGTTATAAATATTTCACAAGTTAGTTCTAGTGCAGACGTTAATGTAGACTTGACGTGATTTATGTGTTGTTTTCAGTTGAGTAGACAGTAAAGTAAAGCCCTACCCAACCTTTCTCTCGAGTTCTCAGTCTCAGCCTTCTGCTTCTGATTTCCAGCACACGACACTGCAGACATTGCCTGGACTCCACTAGAGACTAGAAGTATTACTACATGTCTTGGTGGTGACGAGGGACAATATTGAATTGCCAGAGGCAATGAATTGAATGAGGACCAGTTTCAGTGCCTTGGTTTTGTTCTAAAATGTGTTGCCATATGAAAGGTCCTGCTGTTGTATAGGCTAGATTAACTGCTGCCTTGCCTTGTTTGTATCATAAAATTTATGTTATATGAGTCATGAAATGAGTATGATGGCATTCGACATCATTCTCATAAAGAATTGGGTCGACTAGCAATGAGCTGGCACATTTTTAACGAAGTAAAGTAGGCCTTCTTATTTCCCTATTTGGGCCAACTTTGGCTACTAAATTTAGCAAGCATGAAAGGCGGCTTGTTTGTCCCTCCAGCCTACAGGGCAGATCTAAATCAGTGCTTTGCCAATCTGGCTGATGATATCGCCCACTAGTACTGGGGAAGTGGGCTACATAGTAATTTTGAAGTCTGGGTAGTGCCAAGTGTATTTAATGCCCAGCTTGGAAATACGTGTGTGGGTGGTATTAGAATTTTAGCCTCTTAAATGTGTGGTAGAAGTAGGCTCTGGCTGTAAAAAGGTTGACAAGTACTGGTCTAAAGTGTAAGAGGTTTACAAACGTTCCACTTTACACTTTTTTCTTACCACCAGTCAAAAATACTGCTCTAGGTCTTGAGTCTGAGGAAGCTTTGATCTGTAGATCTAGCTATCCAGTGGCCAATACCCACTGCCACAAGGCCAAGCCAAAATGTCAATTGATTAATTTATTAAAGAAGACAGCTAGGCAACTCCGAATGACGCACCAACCAGCAACTTACTATTTCCATGCCACTGAACGGTCATTAACTTGGATGGTTCTGGAATAGTGTGTTCAGTGTTCTGAATGAAAGGGTAGAAGTAGAAGACTTTCTAATAAGACTTTTTGGTTGACTTCTACACTGTTGGGGATAATTTAGTGCTGACCATTGTGGCACTGACCGTGTAGTCTGTTGGTCATGAGTAATTAATATAAACTTCTCTATCCAACACATGCTGGAGATAGGCCTTAAATATAAAAAGTAATGATGATCATGATGTATGTTGATTGAATTGGCCGGCTGAGGTATTTTGTTTAGACTAGAGTGTGCCCAATGTCCAAACAAGGGACTTAACAGAGTACTCTTGTCTTTTCAGTTAAAGTTAAATGCACTGTGTCTTCTTGTGAAGTAGCTCAGATAATTATGAAAGCTAAAATACAATTGAAAGTTTAGTTTGTAACTGTCAAGCTGTGACTGTGATGTATTCATGTGCCTGTACTGTACTCTTACCCTCAACATTGTTTCAGGCTGGGAAAATGATGCATTTGTTTAGTGTTTCTTTGGAACATTGTAGTTAGTTAAACATAGCCAGAGCTAGATTAGTAATTAGTTGCATTATGGTATATAAGAAAATACTTAGTCGCTCCTGAATTCTAGCTGTTTGGGGAATGAAGAAAAGCAGATTTTTTTTACTGTTTATTCATCGATTCAAGGCTAAGAATTAGATAGTTACTGAGCTGTATCTGAGATGCTATCAGATGACAAAGGTGTTGTTGTTTCCTATTTAACAATGGCATTGAATTGGAAGTATTAGAGATGTATTCTTGCCTGCTTTTCTCAGTTCGTTGCTTTAGCCTTTTAAGAGTCAGTTGATTGTAGAAGGTCGATAATCATTCTAGAATCATGAATGGACTGGGGGGGGAAATAGGCGTGAGGCAAGGAGACAAAATGAGTTATTCCTCAAAATCCAAGTATGGAAATATTGGTTATTGGTTGAAAATCAACTCGCATGAAAATTTTAGACTTTCAATTGATGTGTGTGTTTTTCCAAATTTAACATGATATTTATTTCATTCTAGTAATGCAAATTCAACCCCTAGGTTTTATACATCCCTATCTGTTTCCTTGTATAGTGCTAAAATTTGAGAAGTAACTCATTCTGTTAGCATGCGGCATGCCTGATCATTGTATTTTACTTTCCTTGTTTCTCCTGAACTCGGTCAATTGACTAAGTGAAATGACTTTTTAATCAGTTACTAGTACCCTTGGTCAGGTAGCCTCCCCCCAATTGTTATGTTTGGAAAAGGGGGTCTAGGAGTTTTACATCAAATATTTTTTAATTGTAATTTTGTTGTCTCTTGTTGACCTACTTTTTGTGTTGCCATGTTATGCATTGAAAGACCCATGGTATATGTTTTGCTTGCTTTTTATGTTGTACAGAATGTCAGTCTTTGTCCTAGGAGAGGTTAAAATGTAAAATGAACACTGTCACTGTCACTGTCCTTTCATTTGATGTATTTCTTCTTCTGCTCACTATTATATAAGCAAATATTCCTGTTTAGTTTAGACAGCCATCTCCATGCTCCAGTCCTGTCTCCTGTGTTTGCTTTGCTTTTTGGCATTTTGGCTGCACTTTAACTGTTGACCTTTGGGGAGGGGGGGGTCTGTTCTCCTCCAAGCTCCAGCTCAAGATGTGAAGATGTGCAGAAAATGTAGAAACTCCCCCTTATTTTTTCAGTTATCGAAACATTTTAATTTGAATAAAAAAAAGCAAAAAAACTTTGGCCTTGTAGTTGGTTTGGAAACCACAATGATCCCTAGAAATGGGGTGGGGGTGGGGAGTAATTTAATTTCGGCTTGATATAATTAACATAAAATTAAAATGGGAGTAGTTGGAAAGTGTTGCCTGAAGGGCGGGGTGCTATCATGTTCTCAGTTGAAGCGCAGAGAGCATCATATTAAATATTTACTGCTTGTGCTGTGCCGTAGAATTTTTTAATGAGCTCTATAGTGTTGACATCCAGTTAGACCAGAAGTTTCGTGTTCAACTTTGAACCCCTCCCCCCCCCCTACAAACACACACACACAAATACATGCAGACACACAAACACATGCAGACATAACACACAAACACATGCAGACGTAACACACATACACAACCGCTCTGGAAGAAGTTGAATTAGTTAAAGTCCTTGTCTTTATAATAAATAAAAGAAGAGAACAGCTCCTTGGAAATGTAGACATGCCTGCTTGTTCGTATTTTGGTGTGTGCTCATTTTTGTCATCATCATTACCCTGGCCTTGGTGTGATACTTTGTGCTCAACTTTTTTAAAAAATTCTTTTTTGCCATCGCAGCTGTCACTGTCTCTGATTCACAGGGGTGCCAAAATGCCGTCTGATTGTTTTATTTGGCTGTGTTAAGATGCCGGATGGTGTCTAGTATTTTTAAAATTTTTTAAACTTGTAAGTGTTGACAGTTAAGTTACTGCGTTTTCCGGGCGTGTGGACCACTCCTGTCTGACTTCTTTGGGTTTTGTGGGGTTTTTTGTTTTCTCCATTCCATTTCGTTCACATTGAAACTGTTGGTACGTGGGTGGTTGGCGGGGCTCTGGTGTGGTTTGCTCCTTCTTTCCTATAAAAAATCTATTGTCTCTATCTCCCCTCCTCCTTTTTTATGTTTGTTACTCTCTTGTAACACCTTTAATCTTCGGCACTTATATGACCTTATTGTGTTGCAAGTGCCGTAAAACTCATTGAAACAAACTGTTGGTATACTGTGGTTGGACACCATTCACTCATTCCTAGTCCTCTTCCTTCTGTCTGCAATTTGTGAGGTTTTTGGGTAAAGGTCTAATTGAGGTCTCCATTGTGCACATCGGAGGTCTCCACTGTGCACATCGGAGGTCTCCACTCACAGTGGGGCTAACAAGGGGGTCGCCTTGACATCATGCACGAAATACAATTTTTATCTTTTTTAAGAAGAGAGACCTCAATAATAATAATAATTATAGTAGATTGCATTTATATAGTATCGCGCTTTATCCCATACAAGTATACACGTATGACATGATTACTGAGAGTAAAATCTCACACATAAATACAAGAAAAATATTTCCTACACATACTCTAGAAAACCAGTTCAACTACATGAAGAACTTTCTCAGCCATTCAATAATTATACACACATTTCACAGCTGTGAACACAAGACACATCAGCTTTTTTTTAATTGGCTTGTTGTAAATGTCTGCTGTTTGGACTTCTTAAGTACGGTTAATGAGTGTGTACTTGTGGGTCTGGCAAGATTTCTCCCTGCTCCCCTTCTTGTTTTGTTATCCCTACCTGCTTACCTGTTCTAGGCAACAACTTCACTGCACGCCGGACAGGTCCATAAGTGCTCAGTTCCTCTCAGCACTAATAGAAAGCCCGCAAGGTATCCATACTGATTGTTCCAGTGTATCCATACTGATTGTTCCAGTGTATCCATACTGATTGTTCCAGTGTATCCATACTGATTGTTCCAGTGTATCCATACTGATTGTTCCAGTGGCTGTTTGATTATGGCGACGTCCTT
>NW_004798888.1:54733-57814 GCF_000002075.1 Aplysia californica | reverse complement strand
TGTGTGTGTGTGTGTGTGTGTGTGTGTGTGTGTGTGTGTGATATATTATCCTAGCTAGCAATTCAGACGACAGACCTGGATGGCAAAGACAACACGAGATGCCTTGACAAGCGAGTACATGTGTACAGTACATGATGTATATGGTGTACTCACCTTGGTGTATCTCTGGGCGTAGGAGCCGGTGAGCAGCGAGTGGAAGATGATAATGGTCTCGTCCAGGTCCCACACGAACACACGCTCCAGGTCGGACTCCGGGCCAGGTGACGGCTGTGTCCGCCGGCCGCTGCGTGGCCTTGACCCTCGCTGACCTGTAAGGGTGGACAGACAGCGGAATGACGTTTGGTTGATTGAGTGACAGAGAGAAGCACGTCGATTATAACGCAATAACGGTTTATTTAGCGCAGGAAAGAGAACCTAGACAGACAGACAGACAGACATACAGCGGGATGACGTTTGTTTTAGTTTAAGTAAGAGTTTTACGGCACTTGCAACACAATACGGTCATATAGGTGTCGAAGATTAGAGGTGTTCCAAGAGGGTAACAAACACAAAAAAGAAGTTTAAAAAAGTTTTAGTAAGAGTTTTACGGCACTTGCAACACAATAGGGTAATATAAGAGCCGAAGATTAGAGCTGTTACAAGAGAGTAACAAACTCCAAAAAGAGAATGTTTGATAGGAAAGAAGAAGCAAACCACACCACAGCATCCGCCAACCACCCACTGACGTTTGTTTGAGTAAGAGAGAGAAGCACGTTGATTATGATGCAATAACGGGTTATTCAGAGCAGGAAAGAGTACGACCTAGACAGACAGACAGACAGACAGACAGACAGACAGACAGACAGACAAACAGACAGACAGACAGACAGACAGACATAAGTATCTCTATTTCGACCTAAAAACAATCACAGAATTGGTTGCTTTTAAGGACAAGCGGGCTAACTCAGATTTCGGGGGTTTCCAGAAATCTTCATCCATACCAAAAGTGGCCATTTTCCTACCTATAAGAGAAGTTTGGTTTCATTGGTGTGTATATTTGTTTGGTTATAGAGAGAACTCTTCTTGTCTTCAAAGAAACTGAACAAGGGGCAAAAATTTTACCTTCGATTTTCTCATAACAGCTTTTTTCGGGATAGCCCCCTTGTGCTTAACCCTCTTCGTACGTCGTGTTTCACTATCGTATCCATATCTGTGCAACCACTTTCCATGGAGGGAATTTACTCGTTAATCCGATCCGTGCGCTTTGCATAGCAGTCTGTCAAAATGATATTTTGAGAAATACTGAAAGTTTCACAGAGTATTCTAAAATGTGAAGAATACAACCGTGGGGGTATAAAATGACCACAGGACGTACGGACACGGTTAAACGTGTAGAGATGCCCCTATTTCGACCTAAAAACAATAACAGAATTGGTCGCTTTTAAGGTCAAGCGGGCTAACCTAGACTTCGGGGGTTTCCAGAAAAACAAAGGAGGCCATTGTCCTACGTATAGGAGAAGTTTGGTTTCATTGGTGTGTATATTTGTTTGGTAATAGAGAAAACTCGACTTGTCTTTCAAAGAAACAGAAGAAGGGGCAAAAACTTTCCTTTCGATTTTCTCAAAACAGCATTTTTCGGGATAGCCCCCTTGTGCTTAACAGCGTCCAATTGACGCTCTCCTTACCGTTCTCCTTGAGAGGCGGTGACGGGTTGGCCATCTGGTTGTAGCTGCCCTCTCCTGTTGGGGTTGGGGGGGGGGGGCAGACAACACAGTACATGAGATGTTGTCGTTGTTGTCGCCGTCGATGCTGTTGATGATGATGATGATGATGATGATGATGATGAAGATGATGATGATGATGATGATGATGATGATGATGATGAAGATGATGATGATGATGATGATGATGTTGTTGTTATTGTTGTTGTTGTCGTAGTCGCCGTCGTTGTTGTGGATGTTGTTGTTGTTACTGTTGTTGACGATGCTGTTATTGATGATGACGATGTTGTTTGTTGTTGCTGCAATTGTTGCTGTTGATGATGTTGTGTTGCAGCTGTTGAATTTGTTGTTGTTGTTGATGATGTTTTTGTTGAAGTTGTTGTCGTTGATATTGTTGCCTTTGTTATTATTGTTGTATTGTTGTTGTTGTTCAATTTGTTGGTTTTACTAGCTTCCCTGTCACATGTAATCTATATCTATCGTAGGCATATTTTTGGTGTAAGTTTGTCGCTTCATTTGATGTGCGTGTAGTTATTGTTTTGTGGTTGTTATTGCTGTGTCCGTGTTCGTTTTTGCTTTTGTTTTTGTAATTGTTATTTAATGCCATTCAAGACATACACACTAACATGCTCACTAACACAAACATCCACACTAACCATAAAACCAAACCGGGTATACTGACTCCATCCAACCCTCTTTCCAACATCCCCCTCCCCCTCTAACACTTACACCTTTCCTCTTTCCTTACTCTCCCCCTCCACAACCCTCAGCACCCGACCCCCCAGCTCCCTCCTCTTCACGACTCCAGAACCGCTTGGAGGCTAAAAAGGTGAGAAGACCCCCACCGAGACCGAGACAGAAGTCATTTGATTTGGCCAGCCTCACTCGCCAGCATCGTCATCATAATAATTACTAACTATCCATACGCCTGGGCGAGGTTAAAAGAGCGCCGCCGACCACCGAAGCCCGGCGAAATCACGAAAAATTAGTCCTAGTCGAAGCGGTTGGGGGTGGGGGGTGGGGGGAGCGAAGCAGCGAACAACACGTCAGCAGCAATAATCAACCGGATAATTAGAAACCCGACTCGCCAGCTCAGCCAATGGCGACCTCGTTACCGAAGCGGCGTCCGCCCTCGACCCAATGGCTAACCTCGTTACGACCGGACACTCGATAGCCGCCCCAACCAAAATGGCCCCGAGACGGTAACGCTAGCCGACCAGTGACTTCTGACAGCGGATCGCGTGTCGCCCGTAATGAATATTTCCATCTACATAACCAGGAGATCTATCTACGTGGCTCGCTCCCCCCACCACCGACGGGCCTAATCACGAGTAATGACGAGGGAGGGAGGGAGGGGGAGACAGAAAGGGGACGGCGGAGG
>NW_004798888.1:51270-54599 GCF_000002075.1 Aplysia californica | reverse complement strand
ACAGACAGACAGACAGACAGAGAGAGAGAGAGAAAGAGAGAGAGAGAGAGAGAGAGAGAGAAAGACAGACAGAGACACAGACACAGACAGAGACAGACAGAGACAAAATGAGACGACCACATCGGAGACTACGTACACTCGTCTTTGCCTTCAGGTGGGTAGGCAGGCAGGTATGTAGGAGAAGAGAAGAGCAGAAACATACTGCGAGGGGTGGGTGGGGTGTCCGTAAACTATTTCAGAATCCCTCAGAAAAGGGGGTGGATGGATGGACGGATGGAAACAGCAATTAAAACTGGCGAGCTCCAACCGGCATAAACAAGTCAGCGAGGGCTTTACGTTGGCACAGCCTGGTAGGGTGACAGAGTCGGTGGCACTCGAGGACACGATCGCAGCAGACGAGATGGTCACACCCTGCCCTCACAGTCACGTGACCTTTTCGGCCGACCGCACTCGACGAGCAAACAAGCAAATCAGACGGGAGAAGATTGACACGATTTTGTAATCTGACCTGTCATTGGCTAGTCCTTTTTCTCTAGCACCTGCGGTGTTCGTCTGAGTAGTCTGACAGATAGTCAGTTACATGCCTCGGGATTTGTACAAAATCAGAACACAGTCAACAATTGGAACTAAATCTACCTAAAGACTAAGTTCGGAGCTCATTAAAGTGTATATCATGCGGAATAAAGAGCAACTCAGGTTATATGCCCAACCTCAAATGAAACTTTACACATACATGTATTATTATAAACATAATAATATTCTAAAGTTTTATGTTCATATTCCTTATCTAGCCCCTTCAATGAAGGGGACAACATACTACAAACAGGCCCTTAATTTTTACTTCCTTCAAACAAAATGTCTTAAGCCCCAATCCACATAACTCAGATCATTTAGAGAGCAGGCTGTTTCTTCTACCGTGCTTGCAAGAGCGTACCCATTGTGAGTGCGACATGCATAAACAACAACCAAAAAAAAAAAGAAAGAAAAAAAAAGGACGAGAGATTCTCCATAAAATATCTTTCTCCATGCAGGAATCAAAGACAACACCTTTGAGTGCTATGCAGAGATGGATCCGGAGGTGGAGACGGAGAGAGTAAACACTACAACACCACAGAGGAAAACAAACAATGACATGATAAGGTGAAGAAATGATTTACAGACCCTGTGCCTCTGCGCAGCTGTCTCGGAGGCCGTCCTTGGGCGGAACGGCACACGGGAACGAGGGCGGCCTCTGCCCTGGCTCCATACCTGGAGGAGGAGAGGCAACAGGGGAGAGGGAGGGAGGGAGGGAGGGAAGCGGAGGAGGAGGAGGAGGAGAGGCACACAATGACAGGTCATGAATGGTGGACATTTTGAGATAAACGGTAGCACATCGACGACACAACAATGGTCATTCAGTGCTGGCACAAAGCGAAGACAACAAAGATTTATAACAAAAACAAACGAACCCCCACCCCCACCCCCTCAAAGACCAACAAAAGAACCCCAACCCTAAGGGTTCCAGGGTTCCGTAAGTGGACAGAAAAGAGGCTGGACGGAATACAGTTGGACAGCCGCGACCATCCGTAGCAAGTCACGGAAGTGGTCTGATTGGGGACCGAGAATAAGGAGGAGGCAGCGTAAAAGAGGGGATATGATGACCCCTACAGCAACACCGGTCAAACAGCAGTGTGATTGAGGGGGGGGGGGGAATGCACGAACACTTTATGACAGAGTATAATAATAATATGAAGTTCGTTTCAACGCAGGACTAGCTGTTTAAGAGACGGAAACTCTGGCCTAGCATTCGTCTCCAATTGTACTGAAAGAAAGCCACACAGGAAGTAAAGAGCAGAGACATAATGCAGTGGAGACGGTACGAGAGAGGCCATATCTCGTCAGGAACATACACGTAGAAGGAAAACCTATGAACATTGAGGCAAAAGGAGAAGGAAACAACCCCACTGCAACGCCCACAAAGGAAACACAATGACATCCTTATAAGAACGTCACACTTAGCACTGAAGAAAATGTAATTTTTTAGTTGCAAAGGACTCTCAAGCTATTGAAGTCACCGAACTTTAGCGACCATTAATTTCTCGCAAATTTTGTCACTGAAACCACGCGACCCCGCCTCCTTTAATCGCTAATATCTTGACTTCTATTCAAGATAAAGGGGTATTTTTTTTTATTGAAAGCAAAGCAACTGAAAAAAATCTTTAGATGGTACCATTAACTCAACATACCCCAAAATTGACTAGCGTCTGATTCCACAGCATCGTGACACATAATTGGTCGCTTTTAAGCACAAGGGGGCTATACAAAAAATACTGTTTTGAAAAAATCGAAGGTAAAGTTTTTGCCCCTTGTTCAGTTTCTTCAAAAGACAAGGAGAGGTTTCTCTATAATTAAAACAAATATACACACCAATGAAACCAAACTTGTCCTACAGGTAGGGCAATGCCCACTTTTGTGTCCAATATTTCTGGAAACCCCCGAAATCAAGGTTAGCCCGCTCGTCCTTAAAAGCGACCAATTACCAACACATATTTAGAACATACAACTATCCTGCCAGAATGACCGTGCACTAGCCTACTCTTACACCATTACACAGTAGTACGTCAAATACATACCATTAGACATTAATTATTACAAGGCAATACAGTCTTTATTTTATCTTAACTCATTTTATCTTATTTTTTGCCTGCTTGTTTGTTTTTTTGTTTTGTTTTGTTTTGTTTTTAGTTGTTTTTTGTTGTTTTTGGTAAGCGTTTTACGACACTTGCAACACAATTAGGTCATATAATACAGTCTACGCATCCAACTCGCTGCTCGCCATCCCCCGAGACCAGAAGAACGCACATTTCTGCCACGTCCGTGCAATATTTATTCACCACCGCCGACGTTTATCGATTTATATTTAATAACGGGAAATTCTTTTTAAGCAGAAACTGCTGATTGTTGTTATCGTGGCCGTGCTGTTGTTGTTGATGAGGAGGATGTTGTCGTTGCTCATGTACGTTTTCGTCGTTAGTCTAAGTAGTTGTTGTTGTAGTTGTTGCTGTTGTTATTGTTGTTAAAGTTGTTGTTAATGATGTTGTTGTTGCTGATGCTTTCGTCGTTAGTGTGTGTTGCTGTTGTTGTTGTTGTTAATGATGTTGTCGTTGTTGTTGTTGTTGTTGTTGTTATTGTAGTTGCTGTTATCAATATATTTGTTAATGATGTTGTTGTTTATGATGATGATGTTGATGATGTTTGTATATGCCACTATTGGTTGCTTCTGTTAGTATGTAACGATAGATAGATAGATAGATAGATAGATAGATAGATAGATAGATAGATAGATAGAT
>NW_004798888.1:43870-46807 GCF_000002075.1 Aplysia californica | reverse complement strand
GGATGTACCATCTTTAGTTGTTTTTTTTAAAGTTTTAGCAGAGAGTTTACAGTAATACAATAATATTACTGTAAACCCTCTCTGGTTTTAGTAGAGGTTGTACGGCGCTCGCAACTGCACAAGGTCATATGAGCGCCAGAAGAATAGAGATATCACAAGAGAGTAACATACATAAAAAAGAAGAAGGGTAGATAAGGGCGATAGATGTTTCACAGGAAAGAAGAAGCAAACCACACCAGAGCACCCGCCAACCACCCACGTACTATCTTTGGTTATGGGGGGCGACTATTTCGTCTCCCTGGACAAAGCCAATAATAACAAGGCGAGTCGTCCAACGCGTCAAGAGTACGCCACGGACGCGCGCCGGAGCGCCAAGACGTCGCCAGAGTGACGCGCCACGCCACGACGATCCTCCTTTTTGCCACGACCATCCTGAGATCCTCCCTTTAGTTTCTTTCTTCCCCTTGTCTTCTCCGCGCGCGGCCACGCGTCCGCTCGGCGCTTCCGGTGTAGCCGCGGGGCGTCCGTCCGTCACGGCGGTGTGTGTGTGTGTGTGTGTGTGTGTGTGTGTGTGTGTGTGTGTGTGTGTGTGTGTGTGTGTGTGTGTGTATGTGTGTGTATGTGTGTGTATGTGTGACTGACTGACATTATAGGAAGAGACGAATAAGTAAAGGTGGAGGGGACGGACATAGACACAACATTCACAGTGTCGTTGATGAGTAAAGGTTGGGGTGGGGGGTGGGGGGGCAGACATAGACACAGTCACAGTGTCGTGGCTGGCAGGACAATAGACACGAGGAGAGATGAGGAGAGACACAGACATAGACATATCATTCCCACAGGCATAACAAGAAACAGAGTGGAGATGAGGGGAGACAAGTGTTTAGTTTTATTAAGAGTTTTACGGCACTTGCCACACAATAAGGTCATAGAAGTGCGGAAGATTAGAGGTGTTACAAGGGAATAACAAACACAAAAAAGAAGGAGGGGAGATAAGGACGATGCATTTTTTAAAATAGGAAATAAAGAGGAAACCACACCAGAGCACCCGCCAACCACCCACATAGAATTTTCACTGGCATAACAAGAAGAGTAGAGATGAGGTAAGATAAGTGTTTGGACAGAGTAAAGGAGGACAGACATAGGCACATACAGTGCGGTGGCTGGCAGAACAAGAGACATAGAGCAGAGGACAAACACAGAACATACCACTAAAACAGATGCGAGAGACAGAGTTTTAGTAGAAGTTTTACTGCGCTCGCAACAGCATAAGGTCATATAAGTGCTGAAGATTAGAGGTGTTACAAGAGAGTAACAAACACACCGGAGATAGAGACGATAGATTTTTTATAGGAAAGAAGGAGCAAACCACACCAGCGCGCTCGTACGACTTTCTGCAGTTGCGAGCGCCGTAAAACACTTATCCCCCTAAAATAACCCACACAAGAGCACCCGCCAACCACCCACTCACAAAGTTGTTCGTACGTGCTGTCTGACCATAAGAAAGGGCCGCGCCATCAGCGGCTGTACAGTTGGTGTAACTGTCGCCCGTCTGAGAGAGAGAGAGAGAGGGGGGGGGGGTGTCAATGTTGCTCAACAGACACACAGCTCCCACGTTCCAGTGAGTGACATTGTGAGCCTATGACGTGGTTGGGTACTTAACAGAGAGGTAGGCACGTGTTCGACTAGTCCAATCTGTTTTGATCAGATTTGTTTGTTCGTTTGAATAAGAGATTTACGTCACTTGCAACACAATAAGGTTGTACAAGTGTCGAAGATCAGAGGTGTTATAAGAGAGTTACAAACACAAAAAAGGAGGAGGAGAGAGAAGGACGATAGTTTTTGTTTGTTTGTAGGAAACAATGAGCAAACCACCCACGATCAGATTTTGTTTGTTCGTTTGAGTAAAGATGTGCACATTAGCACAACAATGGCCATTTCGTGCTGGGAACAGGCGAGACAGGACTGACAGAAACCACATGTAGGAAAAGTAAAGAGGTAGGTCCTACAACCACCCGCTGTCTGATCGGATTGGGTTATAAACTAAGACTGATCAACGGAGAAGTCCTTAGGAGGAATCAGGCTTACTCTGCTCATATCTTTAGCTTCAACAGCAAAAAGTCTGCTTCATGGTCATCATTATCAAACCCATTCGACAAAATGGTATAAGTGTCAACTGCATACAATGTTCACCTTGCTGGTAACCCCCCAAAAAACAAACAAACAACAACAACAACAAAACCAAAAAAAACAACAAAACAAACAAAAACAACATACAACAACAACAACAAACAAACAAACAAACACAACAACAAAAAACAAACAAAAACAAAACAAAAAAGAAAAGAAAACAAACAAAAAACAACACCCCCCAACAAAAAACCAATCACATAAGCAGCAGCGGAGCGCCCCTGGATAGGCGGGAGACAGAGGAGATCGGGGTTTGGCGACAGTGCACACACACCCAGGGACACAAGGCCTTTCTTCAGGCCCCCGAAGTCTAGCAAGGCCTACAGGAACATAAGGGGGGCCATTGTGCATTGTCCCCGTCCCCTCGGCCACCTCACCCGGCCCACCATAGACCGACGAGAGAGGGAGTGTGCTTTCAACTTGTGGACTAACTAAATACTGGTGAACGGGATCATGATTTCTTTTACTATATATTACATTTTATCCTTTAGTTCTAGTAAGAGTTTTACGGCACTTGCAACACAATAAGGTTATACAAGAGCAGACGATTAGAGGTGTTATAAGAGAGTAACAAACAAAAAAGAAGGAGGAGAAATCAGGACAATAGATGTTTGATAGGAAAGAAGGAGCAACCTACACCAGAGCACCAGCCAACCACCCACACATTTTATCTGCGAGCTTTAAGGTATTTGTAACACAAAACGGTCTATGTATAAGGTGGGTGTGTTACTAAAGAGGAGAGAAGAG
>NW_004798888.1:37695-40410 GCF_000002075.1 Aplysia californica | reverse complement strand
CCCTCTCTCTCTCCCCCTTCCTCTCAACCTCATCTCTCTCTCACCTCCATCTCTCCCGCGTTTGATCTCCAGCTTGTCCGGTATGCACTTTACAAGGGAGGGGTTCAGTATCGCCTTTATGCTCTTATCCCCTTTCTTTCCGCTCATTTTTGCCGTTCCTCTTCTCTCTGTTTCCCTGTAAGAGTTTCCACACACATTCCGATGTTCATACCTCTGCTCCTCTGAATGGATGCACACGAATTGGAAGCCTTCAAGCAGTGTCCTCTGACAATGCAAAGTAGCTTTCACTAAAATACTCAGGACACGTTCTTTTTTGGGCCTGGTGTTAGTTTGATTTTTGTTTCAGTAAAAGGTTTCATAGTACTTGATTGTTTTCCCCTTCTTCTTTCTTCTATCCCGTGGTTGGGGCAACCGTGGGGGCACCACTGCCTTTGAAAACCAGTTCTCGCCATCTATTACGTCACATAAAAACCGAAGATTAGACGGGTTACAGGAGTTTGTCTAATTGCATAAGGTCATATGAGCGCCAGAAGATTAAAGGTGTTACAAGAGAGTAACAAACACAAAAAAGAAGACGGGGAGACAAGGACGATAGATGTTTGAAAGGAAAGAAGAAACAAACCACACCAGAGCACCCGTAAACCACCCCTGCGTGAACAGGGCCTAAGAGAGCAAATAAATTTAATACATTAACAAACAAACAAACAAACAAATATACGAACAAAGAAAGAAGGCGCAGAAGACGACAGACGTAATATAAAACAGACAGCCAAACAAACAAATAAACAAAACAAAATAAATAAGACATCAAATAAGAAAACAAACAACCAGCCAACCGACCAATCAACCAACCAACCAGACAACCAACCGAGTGGGTGGTTGGCGGGTGCTCTAGTATGGCTTGCTCCTTCTTTCTTATCAAACATCTATCGTCCTTATCTCCCCTCCTTCTTTTTTTGTGTTTGTTACTCTCTTGTAACACCTCTAATCTTCGGTACTTATATGACCTTATTATTGTGATGCAAGTGCCGTAAAACTCTTACTAAAACTAAAACGACCAACCAACTAACCAACCAAATAACCGAACAACCAACCAACCAGTCAACCAACCAACCAATCGATAAATCAACTAACCAACCAACCAACCAACCGACCGACCAACCAACCAACCAACCAACCAACCACTCCACCATCCGCCCGCAACCGCTCTCATGCATGGCTTAGCCTTGGTCCTGACAGTAGCATAATATAACTCACTGAGATTTACTTGCAATCGCAACATTCAATGACTACTTCAAGTTCCACAAATTCCCCTCCCCAAAATTGCCATACGTGGGAACTCTTAGCCCATCGGTTACACGAAACTAATGTTATTTCATTACAGTTCATTTTATCTGCTCTGATTTTTTTTTCCTTTTGATGTATCTGACATAAAACAGAAACCTGTTGGCTGCATGCAATATGTGTGCCCCCCCCCCCCCCCCCATCCACACACACAAAACGCACACACACAATCATGAACATAAGGAATGTGTTTTCAGCACCAGTGACGTGTAAGTGTATCCCCAAAGAAGGAGGCAGGTAAATCATTGCAAAATGTTTTAGTTTTAGTAAGTGTTTTACGGGACTTGCAACACAATAAGGTGGTCACATAAGTGCCGAAGATTAGAGGTATTACAAGAGAGTAACAAACACAAGAAAGAAGGAGGGGAGAAAATGACGATAGACGTTTGATAGGAAAGAAGAAGCAAACCACACCAGAGCACCCGTCAACCCCCCACTCCACTGTCATTTAGGTGTGAGTTTATCCCCAAAGAAAGAGGCGGGTAAATTATCGCAAAATGTGAATAGCCCACGAGAACAAAAAAAAAATAAATTCCAAAGCCACATTCATCTACCAAAAACACCCAAAATTAATCGACATAACACCTAAAAATCTAACAATTTAGGCAGAAATGCCAGCCCTAACAAAAACATCCCAAGCAATCGCCTCAAACAAAGATCTCTAAAACCTTGACCGGTGACTTCGATTCCTCTTTTTTTTTTTAATCTTTGAACAAATTGGGTTTTTTTGAAAGTCACAGCATAGCCATTTTTCCTTCTTCTTCTATTTTTTTCCTTTCCTTTTTCTTTCTTTTTTAAAAATTCTTTATTCTTTCTTCCTTTTTATTTTTTAGTTGCACGATTCCTGCAGAAACACGACAAGCCTCTTCATAACGCTACGACTAGACATAAATCACGAGGAGAAGCTGGAAGTGGATGGCAAAAAGCAGCCGAAGCAAAGGAAGCATCCGATCCAAGAAGAAGGGTAGGAACCTTTCCGATTCGGCAGAAATATTGTTGTAGGAATATATGGACAGGCCATGGAATTAGATCCCCGAATAATAATATTATGTACATATGATGTAGTTGGCGGTTAGGGAGTTTCTGACTCGATGTATGAGGAACAAGCCGGTTTGTTTGTCTTACGGCCATTTACTCGTTAATTTGACCTCCGGAACCAGGCAACCCCTACTTCCCTTAAATTGCAAATATCTCGACTTCTATTCAAGATAAATGGGTATTTAAAAATTTTTAAAAAACCAAAAGCAAGATATATAAACAGGCTTAACGATGATACCACTAACTCCATATGCCCCCCAAAATTGACGAATGCCTGATTCCACAGCGTCGTGACAGACCGTATCTACATAGAGAGTCGCCCGCATGGTCGGG
>NW_004798888.1:35754-37542 GCF_000002075.1 Aplysia californica | reverse complement strand
GAGAGAAAGAGAGAGAGAGAGAGAGAGAGAGAAGAGGGGGACGGCGAGCTGAACCTGAAGGCGTTAAAAAGAATGTTTTCTGACAGCTCTGGAATTTCGAAGGGGGAAACGAGGACACTCTTCAGGCGCAGCGTGTAGAAATCTGTTCTGCTCATCCTGGGGAACACGCAACAAGAGAAAAGTCGCGTGATAGATAGCGCGTCAAGTGAGACAGCAATTTCACATTTTTTTCCACAGACCTAAAGTGGCGGACAAAATTCTGAAAAATCTGGTTTATTGTTAGCATGGTGAGGGGTTTCACGCTATTTTCAACACTGCATAGCCACATAGAAGAGGGGACCTTTTATCAAACGTCCATTTCCGACAAGACCTATCCAAGTGGACAGCAATCCATGTTTCAGTCTTAGCAGAGGTTTTACGGCGCTCGCAACTGCATAGGGTCATATGAGCACCAGAAGATTAGAGGTGTCACAAGAGAGTAACAAGCATAAAAAAGAAGAAGGGGAGATAAGGACGATAGATGTTCGATAGGAAAGAAGAAGCAAACCACACCAGAGCACCCGTCAACAGCCCACTCACAGCAATCCATGAAGACACTTCAAACAATTAAAGTTCAAGAGTACGCCCGATTTGTGGAGTGAAACCAGGGGCGCCCGCACCAAAGTTCTATTGTTTTAATAAGTGTTTTACAGCACTTGCAACACAATAAGGTCAAATAAGTACTGAAGATTAGAGGTGTTAAAAGAGCGTAATAAACACAAAAAAGAAGGAGGGGAGATAAAGACGATACACGTTTGATAGGAAAGAAGAAGCAAACCACACAACAGCACCCGCCAAAAACCCACATCAAAGTTCTATCTGATACCAAACTGAGCTGATGGGTGCGCCCGAACCAAGTGTCAGATGTTCAACAGACGTCGGCGATTATTGCTAGCCATTCATTTCTTTCTTCGAATGCTCTTTTTTTTAAGGGGAGAAAAAAAAAAGATAAAAAAACACAACAACAGAAAACCCACTATATCATTCTGATTTTCCCCCTGTCACGCATCTGTGCAGGCATTCCAAGTAAGTCGCTCTGGACTACCCCTACCTCGTTTGCCTACAAGTTTACAACTTGGAGAAAGATGTCCAAGGCCTTTATGCCGATTCAAGTGTGACAGAAATTGCAGTTCTCTATTAGTGAGTCAGCAGTTTATGTGAGCTTTTTAGACTACGAGTACTGCCTCATGTTGAAACCAAATGCACGTTTGAAAACTTACCTCTTCTCCAATCTTGTTTCAGCTTTAGTAAAGGTTTTACGGCGCTCGCAACTGCATAAGGTCATATGAGCGCTACAAGATTACAGGTATTACAAGAGAGTAACAGACACAAAAAAGAAGGAGGGGAGATAAAGACGATAAACGTTTGATAGGAAAGAAGAAGCAAACCACATCAGAGCACCCGCCAACCACCCACTCTCCAATCTCCAACTCGCTATCAGCGAGCCAAAGCAGACAGCTTCAAAGGCCCACATGATGGCCTCCACCTAGCTTAATAAAACCATCCCTTACACTTACACAAAAAGCATCCCTCATAATGGGAAATGACAATTGACGAGCGCAGACGTTAGATGCACAAAGGATGAGTACGGGCAGAAGTGGGCTCCGTTTATGCCACACTCAAAACAGTAAAGCGACAGAGAACAAGCGCACGTGAGCCTCAAGGGAGAAGAGCCAGGCACAAGTATGTGTGAGTGTGTGTGTGTGTGTGAGTGTGTGTGTGTGTGTGTGTGTGTGTGTGTGAGTGTGT
>NW_004798888.1:33005-35426 GCF_000002075.1 Aplysia californica | reverse complement strand
GGTAGAGAGAGGAGGGAGCAGAGGGAGACATAGTGGGAGAGAGAGGGGGGAGATAGAGAGAACGAGGGGGAGTTTAGTTTTAGTAGAGGTTTTACGGCACTCGCAACTGCATAAGGTCATATGAGCGCCAGAAGATTAGAGGTGCTACAAGCGAGTAACAAACATTTTAAAAAAGAGGGGGAGATACGGAAGATAGATGTTTGATAGAAAAGAAAAAGCAAACCACCCTAGAGCACTCGCCAACCACCCACGAAGGGGAGTAAAAGAGGGAGACAGACAGACAGACAGACAGACAGACAGACAGACAGACAGACAGAAAGACAGACAGACAGATAGACAGACAGAGCGAAAAAGAAGAGAAAGAAATAAATATAGAAAGAAAGAATGAAAAATACAAATAAAGAAAGAAAAACATGAAAGAGAGAGGGAGAGAAAAAATGTGAAAGAAGAAAGAACGAAAAAAAAGACAGAAGAAAAAGGAAAAAAAACCCAGAACGTGAGCAATGTACTACTAGCGCAATTGGTTGTGAGACGAGGCGCGGCTAATCGCCAGTGACAGGTTAACAGCACCAGGCCACGCTCTGCTCCCAGGGCCCGCCACACCTTGGGCGAGTGGGCGGAATGTGGGAGCACCACAGGGGGGTCCACAACACACAACGTTCGGGTGGTGGTTAACTAGGGGAATGTTGGTTTCAAACAGTAAATTATGACACAGAACGTTGGGGTGGTTAACTAGGGGAATGTTTGTTTCAAAAAGTAAATTATGACAGAGCGCCGGGGTGGTTAACTGGGAAAATTTTGTTTCAAACAGTATGGTTAACTAGGAAAATGTTTGTTTAAAAAAGTAAATTATGACAAATAGCGCTAGAATGGTTTGTTTGTTTCAAACAGAAAATATGACACAGAACGTTGGGGTGGTTAACTAAGAAAAAGTTTGTTTGTTTCGAATAACGCTAGAAAGGTTAACTAGGAAAATGTCTGTAGGAGGGAAAGAAGGCAAAAGAGATAGAAGGAAAGACAGACAGAAAGAAAGACAGACAGACAGAAAGAAAGAAAAAAGAAAGAAAGAAAGAAAGAAAGAAAGAAAGAAAGAAACAACAGACAGAAAGGTGAAGAAAGACATCAATAAATAGAGAAAGAGATATAACATCAGTAGTTCCATTCATCCATTTATTCACTCATTTATTCATCCATCCATCCATCCATCCATCCATTTCGCCGATCCATCCGGTACTCACAGGCGTCCGTACCATACTGTGTTTGCACCATGCTGTAAGGGCTCTGGCTCTCCTGGTGGTACGGGTAGGAGGGAAAGAAGGAAAGAGAGACAGAAAGACAGACGTGAAGACAGAAAGAAAGACAAAGAAAGGAAGGAAGAAAAGAACAACGGACAGAAAGATAAAGTTCATTTTTTTAAAGAGATAATATAAAATCATATTTATTCATTCACTCATTTATTTATTCATTCACTCATTTATTCATTCACTCATCTATCCATCCATCCATCCACCCATCGTGTGCTATACTCACAGGCGTCCGTGCCGTACTGTGTCTGCAGCATGCTGTAAGGGCTCTGACTGCCCTGATGGTACGGGTAGGAGGCTTGCATGAAGCTCCCAGCGTTCTGACCGTGGCCCATATACACACTCATGTTGTTGCTGGTGGTGTTGTTGCTGCTGCTACTGCTGTTGTCGGCGTTGTCGGCGTCCGCTGCCGCGTTGCTGCTGCTGCTGTTGTTGTGGTGGTGGTGGTGATGGTGGTTGATGCTGCTGTTGCTAATGCTGTTGTTGCTGCTACTACCTCCGACCACGACGCCGGATGATGATGATGTTGCTGTTGCTGCTGCTGCTACTCCGTTTTGGCTGTCGGGGCGGCTACCGTCGTGGTTGTTGTTGTTGCTGCTCCCGTCTCGAGACGGTTGCTGCTGTAGTTGCTGTTGCGACTGTTGCTGAATGTGATGATGGTGCTGCTGTTGTTGGTGTTGGTGTTGGTGGTGGGGGAGGTGGAGGTGGTTAGATGATGTTGTTGACGAGGAAGAGGACGACGAGGATGATGAGGGAGGCGCTGAAGGCGGTGGTGGTGGCTGTTGGTGAAGGTGGGAATGCTGTTGTTGTTGTTGCTGCTGCTGCTGCTGTAGAGAAAGCTGCTGCTGCTGTTGTTGTTGCTGGTGATGAGACGATAAGAGTCCCGGGTCGTAGCTACTGCTGCTGCTGTTTGAGCTGAGAATGTTTCTGTGGGTGGAAAAAAGAAGAAAAAAAAACAGATTTAGCTTTAGTTATAGTAGAGGTTTTACGGCGCTCGCAACTGCATAAGGTCATATGTGCACCAGAAGATCTGAGGTGTTACAAGAGAGTAATAACAAACATAAAAAAGAAGAAGGGGAGATAAGGACAATAGATGTTTGATAGGAAAGAAGGAGCA
>NW_004798888.1:28192-29400 GCF_000002075.1 Aplysia californica | reverse complement strand
TTACGGCACTTGCAACACAATTAGGTCATATAAGTGCCGAAGATTAGAGGTGTTACAAGAGAGTAGCAAACACAACAAAAAAAAAAAAGAGAACGAGGGGAGATAAGGACTATACATGTTTGATAGGAAAGAAGAAGCAAACAACATCAGAGCACCCGCCAACCACCCACCGGGTCCGAGATTCGAGGACTGATAAATATTTTCTGTATGCTGTGTTTTTTCTTGTAACACGAACAATGTACATGTCAATCAATGTTTCTGGAACGTAGAAAGAAACGTGTCTGTGCACAGCCTGATAAGTTTAATCTATGCTGCTCAATGGAGCATGTCAAACCTTAGTTATCGGGACAACAACCTCAAATACATTTCAGGTGCAATTGGAAAAACTCCAGACGAACGTGTTGAATACAAATACAAACGACAAAAATGGTATAAATACATATAATGCAAAAAAAGAGGAAAAAAAACAGAAAAAATCAACCCAAAAAACAAAAGCAAAGCAAACTAAAAAATCAAGCAAACAATGAACCTCATAAGAGGCGTGTTTTTAACTAGAGCAAAGGACATTTGAATGGAGATACTTCTACAGGCAAGCCAAAATGAAGGCACACATGCCAGAGATATGTGTGAATACACAAGCTGTATGACAGACATTCAGATACGTGTGAATAGACAACCTGTATGACAGACATTTAGATATGAGTGAACAGACAAACTGTATGACAGACATTTAGATATGTGTGAATAGACAACCTGTATGACAGACAAAATCTAGATACGTGTGAATAGACAACCTGTATGGCAGACATTTAGATATGAGTGAATAGACAAGCTGTAGGACAGACATTTAGATATGTGTGAATAGACAAGCTGTATGGCAGACATTTAGATATGTGAGAATAGACAAGCTGTAGGACAGACATTTAGATATGTGTGAATAGACAAGCAGTGTGACAACAGACATTTAGATATGTGTGGATAGACAAACTGTATGACATATATTTAGACGGTTGTCAGACAATATGAAAAAGGAAACTGCAGCTAACTTGTAGTTTTATCCCAATTCAGCTCGATAAATTATGCAGTTTTTTCGTCATTAAGCAGACGAGAATTGTTACCGAGAAATAGAAGTAGGAGAAGCGAATAGGAGAGATAGGAAGGAGGTAGAGAGAGAGAGAGAGAGAGACAGAGACATAGAGAGAGAGAGA
>NW_004798888.1:25618-27044 GCF_000002075.1 Aplysia californica | reverse complement strand
GATTTGGGTGGGGAGGGGGGATGAAGGAAAAAATCCACCAAGCACCGAACAGCTGTAACATTAAGGCACAACTCAAGTAAAGAGAGGACAGACAGACAGACAGACAGACAGACAGACAGACAGACAGACATATAGACACACACACACACACACACACACACACACACACATACACACACACACACACTCATACATAATACAAACAGACAAACAAAAAGGCAGGCAGGCCACTTACATGTGTAACTTACAAAAAAGTTATAAGAGTGAAGAAACATTACATTTACTTACTTATTACTCTATTTATTTATATGAAAAACAGTTTCCTGTGTGTTTACTCTAAGACGAACAGTTAATTTCAAAACCAAAAATGCAGCACAGTCCGTTATTACTAAACACAAAAGCGCGAGATGATAGAATCGGGCATGGTAAAAAAGCAAAAGGGAGGCAGGCAGCAAAAAGACGGACGGACAGAGCAGCAAACAAACAGTCAACAGACAAACAAACAAAAAAACAGACAAACAGACAGACAAACAGACAGAGAAAACAGCTGTAACGTAAGGACAGGAGGCACAAGGAGGGAGAGGAGACATCTGAGTAGGGGCTGACTCCCCCCGACAAATCAATGACTAACGCCCTGCAGATTCTCGGCCATTGACACATCGGAGGGCAAGAACGCATGTCAACAAAGAGTCGACAAATTTCAGTTTAAGTTTTAGTAAAGGTTCTACGGCGCTCGCAACTGCATAAGGTCATATGGGCGCCAGAAGATTAGAGGTGTTACAAGAGAGCAACAAACATGAGATAAGGACGATAGATGTTTGATAGGAAAGAAGAAGCAAACCACACCAGAGCACCTGCCAAGCACCGACGACACATTTCAGGGGGAGGTTTCTTCCTTCTAGGTATCTAAGTCCAGTTTTCGTCAGCCCTTTAGCAGAAATTCGCTTTGGTTTATATGGCCGCTTTTAAGGACAAGCGGGCTAACCCAGATTTCAGTGGTTTGCAGAAATCTTGACCTACACCAAACGTGGGCATTGCCCTACCTGAGAAGTTTGGTTTCATTGGTGTGTATATTTGTTTGGTTATAGAGAAAACTCTCTTTGTCTTTTAAAGAAACTGAACAACGGTTCAAAAACGTTACCTTCGATTTTCTCGAAACAGCATTTTTCGGGATAGCCCACTGACGTGTGCTTAAAAGAAACCATACGTATTACAAGAGATAGTTCAGTTGCGTGTGCACCGTCTTAACATTTTCAATCGTTCAACGCGTCGCTGGCTACTCGGGAGCGGTCACAAAGGGTCGCCATTGTTTGAGGAAAAAGATGCATATCAGCACAATAATGGCCATTTATAAGTGCTGGGGAAAAGTATGACAGACAGACAGACAGACAGACAGACAGACAGACAGACAGACAGACAGACAGAC
>NW_004798888.1:17995-19242 GCF_000002075.1 Aplysia californica | reverse complement strand
TGGAGGGGAAAAGCCCCGAAAACAACACGAAAAAAAACCCCAAACACAACAAACCAAACAAGTAAAAACAACAACCCCAAAAACCAAGTATCTGGGCCCGCGAGCCCCCAGGTGGGAAGTGTCGTGGTTATAATGAACCTGCCTGCCGGTTTATCGCACGACAAGATACCCTAAAAACAAAACAGTAAAACGCGGGAAAGAAAAACAGCAACGGGCATTTGGCGGCGAGCAGACAGGTCTCAGCTGTCATATATTTACGCGCCGTTATCTGCTTTAGTAACGCGCTCCTAGATAGTCCAAGACAGCTCCGCCGTGTTCAGATCCAGAGCAGCTAGAAAACATAAAACTAAGCTGCTTTTTTTTTCGCGATCTTAGTTTTAAATTTGAGGAAAGTTTAGCTTTAGTAAGAGTGATACGGCACTTATTAAAGTCATATACATTTTATTTTAGTAAGAGTTTTACGGCACCTGCAACACAATAAGGTCATATAAGTGCCGGAGATTCGAAGTGATACAAGAGAGTAACAGACACAGATAAAGAAGGAGGGGAGATAAAGACGATGAATTTTTTTAGGAGAGAAGGAGCAAACCACACCAGAGCACCCGCCAACCTCCCACTTAAAAATTTTATGAAAGTTTAGTTTTAGTAAGAGTTACACGGCACTTGCAACACAATAAGGTCATATAAGTGCTGAAGAATAAATGTATTATACGGGAGTAACAAACACAAAAAAGAAGGAGGGGGGATACAGACGATGGATTTTCTTTTTAGGAACCAAGAAGCAAACCACACCAGAGCACCCACCAAAAACCCACTACAAGTTTTCAATACGTCGTTATTTGGATGTTCCTTACGGCTACGGCAAAGCGCGAGAGCCTGAACACAGCCTCTGACAGGAGGGCGAAAAGGAGGATGTACATCCATGTACGTTGTCTCCCCGACGTCTTATCTACTTCTCCCACAGGTGAGTCTCGTCAACAGACAAGAGGCGCTCATAGAGCATCAAGAGAAAAGAGACGCTCATACTGCAAGGATGGGCGTAATCGCCCCGACCCCCCTCCCCACAAATCCCACCCCCTATCCCACCTTTACCACCAAAAAAACAAACTTTGCTTCCACTTTCCCAATAGGAAAGAAAATGTTTTTTAAATGTTTTTAAAAAAAATAAATAAATTGTGTTACGGAGGTTTTGAGAAAGAAAGAAAGAAAGAAAGAAAGAAAGAAAGAAAGAAAGAAAGAAAGAAAGA
>NW_004798888.1:14776-16473 GCF_000002075.1 Aplysia californica | reverse complement strand
GTTGTTGGCCACCCAGTGTTTCGGCTTGTTTAAAACTCTTTTAAGTTTAAGAGGACGACGCGGACGGAAAGGCTAGTTCTGAACTCTTTAAGGACGAAGCGGGCGTTATAAAATTTTTTTAAAAAAATAATGTCAATTCGGTAAAAGACCAAATGACATTTTGCGGCCATGTTTCGAACCTTAATACACAAATCAGAGAAATAAATTTGTCTATTTCATGATATGCATGTTTTTACCTGCCTCATTAAAGTTTCGGACCAAAAAAACAACAACAAACAAACAAACAAACAAAAAATACATACCAATGACACCCAAAACTTCTCCTATAGGTAAGGCAATGCCCTTTTTTGGTTTAGTGTGTCAAGATTTCTAGAAACCCCCGATATCAGGGGTAACCCGCTTGTCCTTAAAACAAATCCTTGGTTAGCCCTCTTGTCCTTAAAAGCGACCATTTACCATACTATTACGTACCAGCCTTCACGTCCTGCTCCTCTCAACCTCCCCGTCCCGCCCAGCCCCGGCCCGAGTGAGCAGGCTCGTTGAGTGACGTCCCGGATAACGCCTGGGCCATGTGTGTGCTACAAACGGGGCGCTCTGGACAGACCCCGAAAATTTGGCGGGTTTATTCCGACTCGCCGACTTAAAAGCGAGTTTCCTTATTGAGGAAATGGGAATGGGAAGACGGTAGGCTCTTTTACTTAGATTTAGGGGGAGGGGGGGGGAGACTCGAGAAACGATCGAGAGTAATGTCTGTTTCATTTCAACGGGCATTAAAGTGCTCTAGATAGAGTGTCTCGGCATTTGCAGTCGCTATCGCTAATTTGGCGGTTTTATTTTTCCGCAAACGCGACATTTTGTTCTTATTGTATTCCTACATATACAAGGATGAAGGCTTCGGGCTACTCGCGTACGTAAGTGTACGTCTGGGTGTGTCTGCACCCCTTGGTGCTCAGTAGAGGGGTGGGAGGGGGTGTCATCGGTATTCAAACTTTGATGGTGTCTAATTTTACTTCCTAGATTAACAGTGACTTTATATTAATGACTGAGAAGTAGCTCTCAAAGATGCTCATGTGAGATACTGGAAGTGGTTTCTGCTTCCCTTTAACGGCATCTCCTGCTCTGGTGGGTTTTTTTTCAGTTTTCGTGACATTATTATTGGAAAAGTTAGCACAAAATCCTTCAGTTAAGGAGATGGGTTTGGAGAAACAGTGCTTTATTTCTGAATGGTAGAACGCACATCCTTAAATTTGGTGGTTTTATCTTTTTGACATCAACGACTTCCTGTTACGTGATGAAAGGCCACAGAACGGGCCAATGGTTAGTTCCCAGGTCAGGTGGAGAGAGCCTTACATAAATCGTTTTGTTTGTTTTAGTAAACTTTTTACGGCACTTTCAACACAATATTGGGCCATACAAATGCCTAAGAATAGATGAGTTAAAAGAGAGTAACATACATGAAAAGAGAAGGAGGAGAGAAAAGGACGATAGACTTCTGATAGGAAAGAAGGAGCAAACCACACCACAGCACCCGCCAACTAACAACGTACATTACTTTGCATTCCGCATAAGCAGCAACGATATACATTTGTACATGTATTTGGCGGTTGAACCTACCTATGAGCAACGACTTCGCCACGCATTAAATCGTGTTTTTTTAGTAGAGGTTTTACGGCGCTCCCAACAGCATAAGGTCATAT
>NW_004798888.1:12768-14255 GCF_000002075.1 Aplysia californica | reverse complement strand
GGAAAGAAGAAGTAAACCACACCAGAGCACCCGCCAACCGCCCATCCATATTTCTCTCTTGTTGGAGTAGTAGAGTACTTTTATTATTGGAAGAAAGTTAGCGGAACAGGGAAGAAGGGTGGTGAGAAAGGATGAGCTATTCTTGCTTCATTTCTACGGGCATTAGAGCGGGGAACTTGGCAGCGAAAATTCCGATGTCTACCAAGCACAAAACGAAAGGATTGAGGAAGGAAGGAAGGAGCTCTGGTGGTGGTGGTGGCTCGGAATATGGGCAAAAGATATTCGGAGACGTCTCCGCGAGCACACAGAAACTATTCGGAGGCGCACTCCCGCACACAGATGCACTGCTTTGAGGGGTCAAACTGCGTATCATAATTTGCAGCAGATCACACATGTTATAGCCACTAAAACTGTAGCAAATCAATTATTTAAATTTTCAAGAAAATTTGACACTTAACAGCAAAATATCAAATTATGGGTTAGAACAGGGGGGGGGCATGAACCCCCCAGATTTATTTACTTGGTCTTGAGGCACAAAGCATTTTGATTGGTCTATCTCCGTCGGAGCCGTCTCCGAATAGATACAGCGCAGAATATGGGCTGGTGCCGGTTCTCTCACGCGTCATTTGGCGGGGAGTGAGTGAGTGAGCCGGGGAATATTCCGGGAATAATGGGTCGGAGTCTCCGCGCTCCTCGGCCCATCAGCAAAACGACAGTAAACAAGAGCGAGGGCTAGAAGAAGGCGAGTAAGTGAAAACCGTGCGCTATGATGAGGGCGAGGCGAGAATCGGTAGATCACACCCATCGTCGAGCACGACCCGTCTGTGTTGTTTAGTTTTAGTAGGAGTTTTACGGCACTTGTAACACAATAAAGTCATATAAGTGCCGAAGAATAGATCATAGTTAGTTTTAGTAGAGGTTTTACGGCGCTCGCAACTGTATAAGGTCATATGAGCGCCAGAAGATTAGAGGTGTTAAAAGAGAGTAACAAACATAAAACAGAAAAAGGAGAGATAAGGATGATAGATGTTCGATAGGAAATAAGAAGCAAACCACACCAGAGCACCCGCAAACCACCCACAGAATAGATCATATGTTACAAGAGAGTAACATACACAAAAAAGGAGGGGGGATAAGGATGACAGATGCTTGATAGTAAAGAAGAAGCAAACCACACCAGAGCACCCGCCAACCATCCACCGACAAATGAAAATATACAACACAACTTACTTGTAATAATGCGGCGATGGGTACGTGGAATTGCTGTATGATGAAGGGGAATCTCGGTTCAAATCACCTTGTTGGGAGACAAAAGAACAGATCATGAATGAGTTAATATCTCGGCAAAATAAAGGTCACAGTCCAAGAGATACCAGAGACTATGACATTGTGCATTCTCTGGGTATATATGGCAGCAAAAAGACTGAGAGACAGGAATATGCAAGGCACACACACACACACACACACACAGACACACAGAGAGAGAG
>NW_004798888.1:11399-12427 GCF_000002075.1 Aplysia californica | reverse complement strand
GAGAGAGAGAGAGAGGGAGAGGATGCAAAGAAGAGAGGAATAGACAGACAGATACCTGTAGCTATTCCTCTCGTAACGTTACACTGCTTTCAGTCGTGGAATGTAATCTAACAGAGTGCTATCTCTTTATTTCTTGTCTACTGATTTCTTCCATCGGAAGCAGATCTCTTCAAAGATCGTTTGGTCTCGGCAGACGAAGGGGGCTTTACGGAATCAAATCTTCGTGCCTGTTGAAATGGACAACAAAGACAATCCACTCCACTAGATTTCATGGCTCACTTTTTAAAAAAAGAAGAAAAAACAAGACTCCAAAGAAGGACGTCTCCAAAGTACAACAACTACTGTCTCACCTTTTTAAAAGGGGAAAAATGAAAAACAAGAAGAAGAAAAAAAAAGGGGGGGGGGGAATAACGGGTACAAAGCGCAACTTTCGTTAGACTACTACTTAAGGGTCATGTTAAAACTGCAGTATAGAGCACAGAAATTCGTTTTGTGACAGGGCAGACGCCTCTTTCTATTCCCCCTTTTCAAAAATTCAAACATTTTGTCAGACCTCGGAGGCATCGGCAGCCACCCAGGCAAAAACTCAAAAATTTCCTACCAACTGAAAAAGTTTAATGTGTCCCGCGCGCTCATAATATGACCTTATGCAGTTGCGAGCGCCGTAAAACACTTACAAAAAAACAAGACCTCGTACGGACAAAAAAACAGGCAGCAAAACCTTCCTTATCAAACAATATTATGCTTCGCTCTCGACGCAGCAGATTTTTACTTTGCACTTACGAACTTCGCAGTTCTTTCACGCTGCGAACAAACACTTTATATTTCTATCATGATCACTTAGAGGCCCCCGACAAGCAGAACGTACTCCGAGCCTTGCCAAGGCCAGCACTGGAAAATGTCGGGGGATTTTTATTCAGACACACAGCTCCAGGCCGGCGGAATTTGTGCGTGTGTGCGTGTTTGTGTGTGTGTGTATGTTTGTGTGCGCGTGTGTGTTTGTGTGTGTGTATGTGTGTGTGTGTGTG
>NW_004798888.1:10276-11289 GCF_000002075.1 Aplysia californica | reverse complement strand
GAGGGAGGTTCTTCCAAACCTCCCTCAGAGAAGGGTAAACATTAAAAGACGAAGGAGTGCCTTCAAAGAATAACAGTGACAATAATACAAAATTTACTGAGGGCCTTCATTGTCGCATCCAATAGCCTTCAAACGACTCACTTAATTAAGCCTAGATCAATTGGTCGCTTTTAAGCACAAGGGGGCTATCCCGAAAAATACTGTTTTGAGAAGACCGAAGGTAAAGTTTTCACATCTTATCCAGTTTCCCTAAAAGACAAGGAGAGTTTTCTCTACAACCAAACAAACATACACATCAGTGAAACCAAACTTCTCCTATAGGTGGGGGCAATGCCCACTTTTGGTGCAGGTAAAGACTTCTGGAAATCCCCGAAATCTGGGTTAGCCCGCTTGTCCTTAAAAGCTACCAATTAGCGAAGACAGTCTAGCATTTGTTCCTGTTGCTTTTTTATGATCTTTGCCAAATTTTTCTGTTAAAAAAGGTGTGTTTGTTGGTTTGTTTTTCCTTTCAAAGAAAAAAAAAAAGAAAAACAAGCGAAAAAGGCACTGTCATTTATCACGAAGCCAAAACCATAACAGCCGTCCTTCATAATTCGTTCAAGCGAAAATTAATTGACGTAGACACCACTGGGTTCAGAATCTTCGCTAACAACTCCATTCATTATTTGGAGGGGGAGCGGGGAAAACAACCCTTCTTGTGTTTACTCGGGAATTCGGAACAAGCCAAACAATACATCAAAACACCAGAGAGGGAAGGGGGGGGGGGAGAAAATAGAATCGTTTATCTAAAATATCTAAAATAGAAAGCAAAGCAATAAAATATGACACACAAAAATGGCACTTTGTAGGAGAGAGCCCAGCAGGACTTCCCGGAGTGGCTTGCCGCGTCTTACAACGCCCCTTGCCTGCAGAGGCTCCGCGGGACTCTATTGACACTACGAGCAAATCGGCCGCTTTGAAGTGAAAACAAAAACAAAAACAACAAAAAGAAATAAAACAAAAACAACTCAAAA
>NW_004798888.1:8843-9722 GCF_000002075.1 Aplysia californica | reverse complement strand
AAATGACCTTTTTGTTCATCATTTTTTGAAAGGAAGAACAAAACAAAAAACGGAAAAACACCCCGTCAAGATATCAAAAACTATTTACTCCTCTGCTCGGAGACGGGGCGGGAATAAAACGCCCCCCCCTGACGTCTGCTTGATTTTTTCCCCGTTTTCCAATTCTCGAGTCTACATGTCCCCACAGCGGGCGGTAACTCGGGGGGCCAAATTCCGGACAAGAGACACCATCGACGAGATTGGGCGCGGAGTCCTCGTGCCCGTGTTGTGGTTTGGGAAGGGTTCCTTAGTAGAGGTGGGCAAAATCCAGTTAAACTATCGGGATAACAGAATAATTCTCAATGAAACATGGTCCGAATTTAGACTCTTCACTCTCTTTCCTGACCTGTTTGCCGAAGTGGGTGCACTCATTTGTTGATGTGGTTCGAAATAGTTTGTTGATGTGGTTCTAACATATTTGCCGAAGCGGTTCATAGCATATTATTTGCCGTAGAGGTACATCAACATATTATCCGGATTTTGCTAAAGCGACTCATTGCCCAGCCCTAGGGTCCAGAGGGGCTTGCTGCTTTTACATTTAGATCTCGAGAAGTGAATAATAGAGGTTGAAACTGGCGCTATTCAACATGAGAACACGAGGCACCGCTGTTGGTGAATGAAAGAGCGTGGTGATTAGCAACGGGGTGTGCGCGCTCTCTATGTGTCCTGTTGGAAACTTCGGGGAGACATTAACTCTTGTCGTCTTGCTTGCACCCACAGCACAGGTCGTGTGGAAAGACGCACCAGATCCCCCCTCCCCCCAAAAAACCCCGCAATATTCAAAACAAAACAAATAAATTGAAAAAAAATCCTCAAAACAACCAACAAAGAAACAAACAA
>NW_004798888.1:6522-7882 GCF_000002075.1 Aplysia californica | reverse complement strand
AAAAGAAGAAGGGGAGATAAAGACGATAGATGTTTGATAGGAAAGGAGAAACAAACCACACCAGAGCACCCGCCAACCACCCACACGCCTTGCAAGTGGAGGGCGATAAATTGTTGTTTTATTAAATAATGATGACTGAGTCTTTAATTAATATAATATGTACAAGCGTAAACATGGTAAAAATATGAGGATGACATATGTATGACTGACAAAAGAGTGTTGTTGCTGTTGTTGTTGTAAAAGAGTGTTGTTGCTGTTGTTGTTGTAAAAGAGTGTTGTTGCTGCTGTTGTTGCTGTTGTTGTTGCTGCTGTTGTTGTTGTTGCTGATCATCATTATCTTCATCCCCACACACACAAAGACACAGACACACAAACACACAAGCACACACACACACACACACACACACACACACACACACAATACACAAACAAGCAAACACACACACACACACAGAGACAAAATACACAAACAAACAAACACACACACACAAATACACAAAAAACACACAAGCACACAAAAACACCACCCGACCTCAACAGTCAAACCAAACCCTTCCTCTTCTCAAAATCCCCTCTTTCTCTAAAACCAACCCAACTTATGCGGCCGTTTCTTCCATCTCGTAAAAACACGGTCCGAGAGAGGGCGCCCCCCGACATTACGGGCAACCCGATACTTCCCGCTGTACCATTGGCCGACTCGCTCCCGGCAACCCTAGCTCGCTATGACGTGTCCCCTTCCACCCAAAGGACTCGGAAACACGCAAACTGCTCCGCTGTCTTCTTACGACCGAATCAAAACTTGCCCCGTCCCTCTTTTCCATTTTATTTCTTGGGGGGAGGTCTTTAGTTTTGTCTAGTCTAGGTTCTTTTCTCTATTTTTAAAGGTTTTATTTTTAAAAGAGAATTTGACTTAAACTTCAAGTTAAAAGTTCAAAAGTCACAAGACAGATGGATGGATAAATAGATAGGCAGACAAACAGTTTAGTTTTTGTAGAGGTTTTACGACGCTCGCAACTGCATAAGATCATATGAGCGTCAGAAGATTAGAGGCGTTATAAGAGAGTAACAAACGCAAAAAAGAAGAAAGGGAGATAAAGACGATAGATGTTTGATAGGAAAGAAGAAACAAAACACACCAGAGCACCCGCCAACCACCCACTCCCAGACAGATAAATAGAGTTAGAAACAGAACGAGAGTGAAAAAGTAGGACGCACCAGTGGCGCCCTCCGATCACCCGAACCCATAAAACATTATACTGACGAACCCCCAAAACCAACTTACAGACAGCCCCTCTCTCTCTCTCTCTCTCTCTCTCTCTCTCTCTCTCTCTCTCTCTCTCTCTCTCTCTCTCTCTCTCTG
>NW_004798888.1:2981-4609 GCF_000002075.1 Aplysia californica | reverse complement strand
AGAGAGAGAGAGAGAGAGAGAGAGAGAGAGAGAGAGAGAGAGAGAGAGAGAGAGAGAGAGATCGCTTGTGACTCCAGCCTGGCTGTATATCTGTGTGTGAGCGTGTCGCGTGGTTGCCTGATGGGTATACTTCCGCTGACCTACCTTGCAAGGGGCCGTTGACATGATGGCTAATGTTGAGGGAGGGTTCCAGTGTCGAGTGAGACGGCTCCAGGGAGGTGGGCTCTTCGCTTCCACCACCGGGGCTCCGGGGTTCGAGTCTGAAATCACGACAAGTGGATACTTTAGAATTACAAAGTTCTATCTGAGACATTTCTTTTTTAGTTTTGGTAGAGGTTTTACGGCACTTGCAACACAATAAGGTCATATAAATGCTAAAAATTAGAGGTGTTGTTACAAGAGAGTAACAAACACAAAAAAGAAGGGGAGGAATGGAGACGATAGATTTCTTACAGGAAAGAAGGAGCAAACCACACCAGACCACCCGCCAACCACCCAACAAACCACAACAAGTCGCTTCCTTAGAATTACAAATTTTATCTGACATTTCTAGATGGTCGTTTTGAGTTACTAAGACCTCGAGGTCAGAAACCAATTTAATGTTCTATCTGCTCTTTTAAAACCGTAAGATTATTCGGAGTCGTTATCAAGAAAACATTCAAAGAATTGAATTCGAAAACAGTTTTTTTTAAAAGTCTTAGTAGAGTTTTTAAGGCGCTCGCAACTGCATAAGGTCATATGAGTGCCAGAAGATTAGAGGTGTTACAAAAGAGTAACAAACATTAAAAAGAGAAGAAGGGGGGGTAAGGACGATAAATGTTTGACAGGAGAAAAGAAGCAAACCACACCAGAGCATCCACCAACCACCCACTGACATTTCTTGGTCGTTTTGAGTTACTAAGACCTCGAAGTCAGAAACCAAATGTTCTATCAGCTCTATCAAAATCGTATAATTATTCGAAGTCGTTATCAAAATAGTCAAAGAAATTGCATTCGAAAAAACTTGACCTGGAGTGAAACTCAAACTCTTTGACGTCAGTTTTTAGTTTTAGTAAGAGTTTTACGGCACTGGCAACACAATAAGTTCATATAAGTGCCGAAGATTACAGGTGTGACAAGAGTAACAACACAAAAAAGAAGGAGGGGAGATAGAGACGATAGGTTTTTTATAGGAAAGAAGGAGCAAACCACACCAGAGCAGCCGCCAACCACCCACTATTAAACTTTACCCAAGAAGAGATGAAACCGATGCACAATAAAGGTATCATATGATGTCACAGACATTGGAAAATCAAAACCTTCTGGATATGGAAAAATAAGGGTAAAAAAAAGAACACGCAAAACATTAAATAACCGGTTTCCATTCACCATTTGCTAAAATGGTTCAGGTCGGAAGACAAATATCAACTAGATTGAATCTTGACTTTAAAAAAAACCAAACAAACAAACAGGCAGAACGTAACGAATACAATTGACACCATTCAGAAAAAAACAGATATAGATTAATAAAGTCAAAATGAAAATGACATAACGGGCGCAGTTCTAGGATTGAGATAAGGCAGGCTATGATTAAAGTGCTCTCTCTCTCTCTCTCTCTCTCTCTCTCTCTCTCTCTCTCTCTCTCTCTC
>NW_004798888.1:1178-2139 GCF_000002075.1 Aplysia californica | reverse complement strand
CCCCTAAAAAAAAAAAGAAACCTCGATGAACTTTTTTTTAAAAATGATATTAATACAGAGTTCCGTCCCCGGATGGGCCTGCTGGGATCAATCTAAAACGTGACAAAGGGAACTAATCAAAGCGCCAACTCACGTGTTGTGCTCACCGGCGCCGATGTTGTTTACTTCTCCACCCGGATCTAACTCCAAGCGCGATCGTTTGACCTGGAAGAAGAAAAGAGGAAAAAAATACACACAAAATTAGATTAAGAAGAGAAAAAAAACCAACAACCACACAAACAAAATTAGAGAAATATTTTGTGTGTGTTAGTAGAGGTTTTACGGCACTTGCAACACAATAAGGTCATATAAGTGTCGAACATTTAGAGATTTTACTGGAGAGTAACAAACACAAAATAGAAGGAGGGGAGATAAAGACGATAGATGTTTGGTAGAAAAGAAAGAGCAAACCATACCAAAGCACCCGCCAACCACCCACAATTAACTTAGATTTAATTTTTTTAGTTTTAGTAAAAGTTTTACGGCGCTCGCAATTAAAAACAGCATAAGGTCATATGAGCGCCATTACATTAAGAAGAAAATTTTTAAAAAGAAAAAAACAAGAAAAAAACAAAAACAAAAACAAAACAAAAAACCAACACAGACAAAATTCGATTAATGTTAAGCGTAAGTATACAACAAAGCAAAATACATTTCTGTGTAGTGGAGCACTCCAGGCTCGGTACACAATACTCGCCATGTTTTGATGTAACGGATTAACTTAAGAATAGCTTCAAATAGATCTAGGAGTAGAAAGAAAAAGTCATTTTTATCTAAGCCTCTTTCTGTATAATCCGTTGGAAGCGTGCTTCAACTCAACAGCTGTTACTGTACTCAGCCCACCTTATAAAGATTCTTTGTTCCTTCTGGTTCGGTTTTTAATGTTCAAATCATGAAGACAGACACACCCCCCCCCCCCCCC
>NW_004798888.1:0-1078 GCF_000002075.1 Aplysia californica | reverse complement strand
ACCCCCCCCCCCCCCCCCCGATACACACACACACACACAAAAGCAAGCAATAACGAAACAAACAAGCAAAAAACAAAAATAAATCCAACAAAAGAATTTGGTCATCTGTAGAAAGGGTGAGCTTGCCGTAAATTATTAATAGATTGTCAAGGAAGTACAGAATTCCCACTCTGCTGCCCTGTGACGTGTTGACGAAACTAGCATACGGGGGTGTAAGAAAAACTTTTAGTTTTAGTAAGAGTTTTACGGCACTTGCAACACAATAAGGTGATATAACTTATAAGTGCTGAAGATTAGAGGTGTTACAAGAGAGTAACAAGCACATACAAAAAAGGAGGTGAGATAAAGTTGTTTAATAGGAAAGAAGGCGCAAGCCACATCAGAGCACCCGCCAACCACCCACAAAAAAACTTTGGCGGTCGCTGCCCGCGGAGAACCTCTACATGATGACAACAGTGGCATCCCATCGAGGACCGGACTGATGTCGAATTTACGAAGTGGCTATTTGGACTCGAGTCTGAATAGCCTCCCGTGGCTATTCGGACTCCAATGCACGTTACTTTGAAAGACTGGCTTTTGTTCCCTTTGGA
Organism: Aplysia californica; assembly: GCF_000002075.1. Classification (NCBI taxonomy): domain Eukaryota; kingdom Metazoa; phylum Mollusca; class Gastropoda; order Aplysiida; family Aplysiidae; genus Aplysia; species Aplysia californica. The sequence goes on along the minus strand of NW_004798888.1, from coordinate 488 downwards.
AGGGTTTTAACTTTTCTCTTCTCAATTTCTAACCGGACTTCCAACTGATCAATGATTTTGTCTTTCTCGTCAAATATAGCGGGTTAAGACTACCTATTGATAGTTATAATCCTTTGTTGTTATGAAACTTTTGATTTTCAATTTTTAAACTGCTTTGAGCTCAGATTGCAGTTTCCCTGTTTGCTTTTGTTGTGTAGTATTTAGATTTTGCAACTGTTCACTTTTAGCGAAACAAATACTTTTCTTAATTTGTGTCGAAAATTTTGTCCAGATCGTAGAAACCGAGGAAGGCCAAGGTAAACTTGCCTGTCCGCTTCAAATCCGGTACACGCATTGAAGTTTGAGTCCGAATAGCCACTATCTCGAATTTAATCATAATGTAACCGAAGCTAATGTCCTACGAAAAAGTACCAATAAACGCTGATTTTTCTTAAAAACTAACATCATTAGTGTCAGCTTGAGCTTCGCAAGAACACACCGTCAACAGC
>NW_004798887.1:75906-77886 GCF_000002075.1 Aplysia californica | reverse complement strand
TGTCTGTAAGTGCGTGTGTGTGTATACATGTATGTATGTACATATATATTTATAAACATACAAATCTGAGTCTATCTTCTATGTATCTCTTTCCAATCTTCAAAGTATGATAAAATATACAAAAACCCGCCGTCATCTGTCTGTCATAAGATTTGCAAACTCCCCGTATGGATCGATCTGTTTGCCTGTTTGAGCCAGGCTTCATGATGCCATTACCACTTATTGATATATGCCATGTGAGCGTCCAAAGGCGAATTAAGACAATAGTTACATTCAGCGACCGCCGAGCCAGGCAGAGCCGGCACAAGGGTCGCCAGCCACAAGGCACAGACGAAAGCACGGCTATTTTAGGAAAGGACACGCAACTAAGTGGAAGCAGAGGGAGATAAAAGTACATCATGTATTTCACAACTATATAAGTATCTTAACGGCCAGCTGACTTGCTAGAAATCATGCTCAAGGTAGACTCTGAGGGGAGTTACGTTTTTAGCGCGCACACAACCGTAGAGTTAGATCTTGGGAGATTTAAAGTGGCTACATTTGACTAGGGATTCTTGTTGCTTCAACAACAAAAAATGGTATGATATATTCTCCCCCCCCCCCCCCCCGTCTTCACCTGGGGCACCTAAATTACAGACCCATTACAACACTCCACACTGCTGCCAAATCTCAAAATTGAGGCATTCATTCTAACTAGAAGCGCTGGACCTGAGTCTGAGGCCATACATGAAGCACAATCATGATGGGTTTCTGTCACGCCGTGGGCTAGTGTTATAAAGGGAAACTTGCGGCAAAAATAGTTAGTCGCGAGTAACCAAAACCAGTTGGAAGAAGAAGGACAAATCAAAAACGCCTTTGTGACGAAACATCCGCCTTCAGCATCTTACTGAAGAACATAAAAACACTACGCTTGAAGAGAAAAATAAACAGGTTGAAAAGAAGAAGCTCAGCAGAGAAACACGATATCATCAATGATCCCACCACGGAACAGATCATACCGGATGTCGTAGACACGAACTATTAGATTAACCGTTTGCGATTTGCGTTATTACCGTCACGAAGTATAAACTGGATGGCCCACAAAGTGCATTGCAACACCGGCATCATTCCCCACGTTGAAAATGAAGAAATATGAGCCAGTATTACACCAGAAAATCCACCAACCATCTGCTCATACATAAGTACCTCCAGCTGGGTCTATTTTAGGTGGTAAACGAATAAAAGAAACCTGTCAATAGCTTCCGAGGTTTTAACATGGACTAAGCCGAAGGCTGAAATTTCAATAGCACTTTTAGAAATATGAGACCACATAGACTAAATCACAGGGTAATTGACCTATTGTGAAAGATACCACAAATAATGAGAGTTAAAACCTATTTTTTTGTCTAACGGCACTTGCAGCACATGGCCATATAAATGCCGAAGCTAAGAGGTATTACAAGAGAGTAACAAACACAAAAAGGAGGAGGAGAGATTAGGACGATAGATGTTTGATAGAAAATAAGGAACAAACCATACCAGAGAACCCATCAATCAACTGCTACAGATCTACTTGAGTCATTTTATATTAAGGCTTACTATTAATTTCTTTTAATGAACGCTAATCCGACTGAGGGTATAATTAAGAAATGGCTCCAGCAAATCAAAGATAAGACAAAAGGTAGTACCCAATATCACTGCACAGGAACGTAAGTCTAGCCTGTTAGCCGAGGGACTGATTGATTTCGTAGACGAAACGACTGACAGTTTCACTAACAGAAAGACTAACAAATTGATAGTCTGTCGACCAAATGTGGATTGAAAGATACACTAACTTACCGACAGTTTAATTGATTGATTGATTGATCGATATACAAATGGGTCGACTGATAAGTAACAGGCAGAAAACAGGTGTCGACATGACACCCCCACCCCACCCCACCCCCCAACACTCTCCCCCTTCCACCTCCAAAGAAAAATCCTACTTTTCCAAAGCAATCC
>NW_004798887.1:73104-75161 GCF_000002075.1 Aplysia californica | reverse complement strand
CCCAACAAACAAACAAGAAAATAAAGTAAGAAACAAACAACAAGAAACCCGGATCAGCAAAAGACTACTATTTCCCAACCTCAACCAATCACACTTCTATCCCCTAAACATGATCAGTCAGTCGTATACATAGCCACACTTTAAACTCTCCAAATCGTGCCGGCATTACGTCAATGCCAACGAAACAACACACGAGCAATGCCAGCATGTATCTTTTTCCCCCTTTAAGTTTTTGTATGAGTCTTAAGGCATGTGAAACACAAACGGGTCATATGTGGTTGCTTTTAAGGACAGGCGGGCTAACCCAGATTTGGGGGGGGGGTTCCAGAAATCTTGACCTACACCAAATGTGGACATTGCCCTACCTATAGGTGAATTTGGTTTCAATGGTGTGTGTTTTTCTTTCGTTATAGAGAAAACTCTCTTTGTCTTTTAAAGAAAGCGAACAAGGGCCAAAAACTTTACAAAACAGCATTTTTCGGGATACCCCCTTGTGCTTAAAAGCGACCATATTGTACAGGTGCCAAAGATTACAGGTGTCACTAGAAAGTAACATACAAACAAAAGAAAGAGAAGAGATAAGGACGATAGGTGTTTGACAGGAGAGAAGGAGCAAACCACACCAGAGCACCTGCAAACCACCCATGAAATTATATATTCATAATATAGTGAATCTCGCATGGAGAATCCACCTACAACAACCCAGGGAAACTCTGACCAGACCAAACGTAACCCTCTTTATTGTATTGCTATTTCATCTTTATTCTATCTTTATTCCATCCTTATTTTACCCCAATCAGTAGCCTAAACCCGTAAAAGCAAGGGCCGATTCCAACACGGGAGCTCATCTCTGTTCCACGCAAGAAGATTCCTCAGGTCACTAGTCGCGATGTGAGTTCAGTTTGAACATGATTAGTGTGTGCGATCTAGATCATTGCTTATTTATGGCGTCGTTAGGTTTTTGTTTTGCTTTCGTTAGTTGTTTTTTTTAAATGGGGGGATTTCCTTCACACCCCTACCATTTTCCGTGAATGACAAACGATGGCCAAAAAACAAAACAAAAAGCAAAAAATAACCCACAAAAAATCCTCTGACGCACATTAGAGAAAGTGCAATAAACTACCAGGGAGATTATGCAAAAGACGTGAAAGGAGGAAAGGGTGGGAGGGGAAGGGGGAAGAATGATGGCTGCGCTGCTTGCTGGCTGGCATTGCGTAGGTCTGGAGCAACTAACAGTACAAGGCGACCCGGAAGGGAGGGGAGAGGGAGAGCAGAGAAAAAATCTACAAACGACTTTTTCAAAAAGATACAAAAAGAAACTTGTTCGAGTACAGATTATGCGCTTTCAAGTTTTAGTAAGTTCCACGGCACTCGGTACACAAATAGGTCACACATATTTAGTGCCGAAGATGTCAGGTGTTACTATAAAGCAACATACACAGAAAAGGAGGAAAGAAGTTTGATAGGAAAGAAGTAGCAAACTGTACCAGAACAACCGCCAACCACCTACTACATGTGGAGCACTTTATATGGACTATTAAAAGTCCAGTAACGAGTCAACCGCCTTCTAGAGTAAACAGCAACACATCAACATAATACCGGCCATTTGGGGCAAGGAAGTAGCAAGACCGACTGATTTTTAAACAAAAGAAGAAAATATATTCATTAAGTAGATCCTACCAGTGGAGCCCTTCAACCACTAGTGCGAACCGAAAACAGTACACAGAGTTCAACTTTAACGAAAACGGGATGACAGAAGAATCCTATTCTGTAAGGAGGAGCCTGTTAACATTATGTTTCTGTATGAGTAACAAGGAGAGCATTTACACAATACGATTATTTAGTGCTAGAAGAAGGCAAACATGATAGGACCCCCCCCCTTCCCCCCAAAAATGTAGAGGTAGAGAGAGTAAGCAGGTCTAGATCTACCAGCGCCACCATCCGATCACTCGCTTTATTTTTATGCAGGAGGCGGAAGAGGCTCATTGGGGGGTTAGCAAATAACAGGGCATACGGACAACGAGATGAACTACTGAAAAGGTTGGGGGAAAAGAACA
>NW_004798887.1:68625-71455 GCF_000002075.1 Aplysia californica | reverse complement strand
AAAGAGAGAGAGAGAGAGAGAGAGAGAGAGAGAGAGACACACACACACATGGGGGGGGGAGGAACATACCACACTAAAAAATCCCATGGACACCGCTGTGCTGAAGGCGTGGAGCTGAGGGTAGCAAATGCATTACAACATTATTCAGACCACTGTCCACAATAATTAATGACAAAACTTTACCCGATCTGTTAGGGAAAAGAGAAGCAGATGAACACAATAACGGACAGCTATTGTTATAAAAAGGTTTATAAAGTTTAGTACTTGATTTACGGCACTTACAACACAATTAGGTCATACAAGTGCCGACTATTAGACAGCAAGATACAAAGAACCGAAGAAGGATAATAAATATCTGATAGGAAAGAAGGGGCAAACCATACCATAGCAAACGCCTGCCGATCACTGAAAAGAAGCATGGTATGATTGAAAGACAGAAACAACACTAAAAAGAAAACAGAAAAAGACAGACCTACACGTGGCGCCTTCCAACCCCGGCTAATATTGAGTTAACGAGTAATTAGAACCTTGATCTGTACCCCATCTGTGCATGCATAATCATCATCATTCCATACGGTTACAACTGGGATCACGTGGAGCTGTTGGAACCGCCTGTTTTTATCTCATTATCTGTGGCGAGGGCAGGGACAGGCAGGCGGTGGTGGTCGTGGCGAATTGGCCCAGGCTCATACCCATCACAGCATCAGCAGGGCATCGATCCCAAAGCCCTCGGAAATTTATTACCGTCCTTCTCTTTTCCGCAAAAACAAAGTGAAATTATCACTTGGCATCGTGTGTCATAGCAGTTTTTCATTTCCAAACGCTCAAAATAAACGCCAACATCAACAGAACCCAGGCGCTTCCTTTTTTTCTTCTTCTACTCTTTTAAAAACCACAGTAAGATGATCGTTTGGCATCACATGTCATAAATGGGAGTTTTCTATTATTTCAAAACGTTCTGAATAAAACCTGCTAGATCTATAGATAAAACGGGTGCATTCATATTTTTGTACGTCATACGTTCTGCGTTTTTGAGTCTACTGTCTTATACTATAATACAGTGAGGGGGGAAACGACAAAACAAACATGATGAATTATATATTTTCACGAGAAAACCGTGCTTATTAAAAACAAATTCATATTGACCTGGGCCAAATAACACAGTATTGTTGTCGCCGGAACGTTCTCATATTATTGGGAGCAGCGCCCTGCACAGATTCAGACCAGCACAGCGTACGTAGCTTCCACCACAGAGAAAAACAATATATGAGGCAGTGTGGTGAAATCAGGCACTCGTCAAAATAATGAAATTGAAGAAACTTTCATTGTTCTGCCAGTTTAGCAATTTTTTTTCTGATTTTTTTTCTTCTGATTAACAAAACTGTTGTTCACTTCAGAACACATCTCTAGGTGTGTTTTACTGAAAATTGTTGATTAAAAGCACCAAAAAATGTAAGTTTACAGTTTCCACAAACTGTCAAGTATTGGAAATAACCAAACTTTGGGGGCGGGCCATTTTCTCACTAATTCTACCTTTGAAACCAGGTGACCTGACCTTCTTCAATCTCAAATACCTCGACTTTTATTCAAAATAGATCAGCATTTTTTCACCAATAGCGAGACAACTGAACAAGCTTTAAGATGATAGCAATAATTCCACATACTTAAAAAGTGACGAGCGCCTGATTCCACCACGTCGTGACACAATATAATATATCGGAGAACGTTTACCACTGCTAAACTACGAACACAACCATTGACGTCAGATGTTTATGGCCGTCTTTTTGTATTTGTTTGTGAGGCTTTAACTTTCTTCTGGACAAGGACAAATCGTCAAAAGAGCAAACCACTGGGTTCTGGGGTGAGACGCAAGAAGAAAGGCAAAAATGATGTTTCCGATCTATCAAAGTGAGGATAACGGTCTACTTCAGGGTTGTATTAATTTATTTTTGTTTGTTCTGATTTGGCGCCTGATATTTGTAAGTTATCCAGAAAATGGGTAAACATGGCAGTAATGGCTATGCTTCAAGAAAAAAAAAAACCACCTACAGAACAGGAAACAGAAATATTGTTTGGAAATAGATGATGATGATGATGATGATGATGATGATGATGATGATGATGATGATGATGATGATGATGATGATGATGATGATGATCACGATGATGAAATGTTGAGAACAATGTGCAGGATAAATCTTAACGCCCGTTAATTTCTTTGTTTGGTGCCTCCACAACATCCCCCCCCCCCCCCAGCCTGTCTTAAGGAACTCTTTTTCGCCCATGACGTCAACCTTCATGTTGACCAGGCTGAGAATGGAGAACCCACCCCGGATATGCCATGTAAGTTCCAAATAGAGTTTTTAGTTTTGGCAAGAATTTCACAGCACTTGCAACACCATTGGGTTATTTATGTGCCAATAATTGGAAGCGTTACTGGAGAGGATGCGAGATGATAACGACAGATGTCAGATTGAAAATTAAGGAGCAAACCAAGCCACAGATCGTCCACCAACCACCCACGTTGCAAATGTAGCCTAAGGTTGACGTAGAACTTTATCCAAAGTATTGTTTGTTTGAGTAAAGAGAAGCGCATCGACAAAATACTTGTCATCTTTAGTCCTGGGCAAAAGTAAGACAGACAGACAGAACCAACAGGCGGGAAGTAAAGAAATAAGACCTACTTGTGGTGCCCTCCGACAATTCACCTTATTCAAAATAAGTACCACATATATTTTTCAAAAGAAGATGTGTAATGTTCATGTGTGTTTTTCCACCATTAACTCATTAGGAATGCGAATTTTGATCATTCCTGCAAAAAAACACCCCC
>NW_004798887.1:67570-68525 GCF_000002075.1 Aplysia californica | reverse complement strand
TTGTTGTTGCTGTTGCTATAGTTGTTCTTGTAGTTGTTTTTGCTAAAGTTTTTGGTGTTGTGGTTATAGTTGTTGTTATCGTAGGTGGTGGTGATGGTAATTATAATACTGGTTCTGCCTCTGATGATGATGATGATGAAGATGATGATGTCAATAACATCTTTCTGATGATTGGAGGACGTCACTGGAATAAGCTGCTACTTTTCTTTCTCTCTGTTGTTACTGATGGTCTCTTCCCATGCGCTAAAAGACCGTTATTTTTTCCATGTGCTTCTCTTTAATCGTGCATGTAAAATTTACTTGCTTTTATGAGAGTGGGTGGTTGACGGGAGCTCTGTTGCATTTTGTTCCTTCTTTCCTATCAAACATCTGTCTTCCTCATCCCTCATCCTCCTCATTTTGTGTTTGTTACTCTCTTGCAACACCTCTAATCTTCTGCACTTATATGACCTTGGTATGTGACAGGTGCCGTAAAGCATTTACTAAAACTAAAGCACTAAGTGACCATTATTGTGTCAATGTGCTTCTCTATACTCATACATACAAATGTACTTGCGTTTTTTTAGGTCACGTCTATTTTAGTATTATGGCCTTGGATACGAATTTATATGAAGTAAGTATAGCTTGAAAAAGAAAATAGCATCATTCTGTGTACTTTAATATTTTAAAAAATAATAAAGGAAATAATATAACTGCGCAGAGGGAGGAATGAAAACGGGGGAAGCGGAGAGAGAACAGAAAGAGAGAAAATGGGAAACATAAAGAAACCAGAAGAGAGTGAGAGAGAGAGAGGGGGAGAGAGAGAGAGAGAGAGAGAGAGAGAGAGAGAGAGAGAGAGAGAGAGAGAGAGAGAGAGAGAGAGAGCCTCTTGTGTCTATTGATAGTACTTAACAACACCTCCTTGTGACGAGTACTCTGTGATGACAAAATCTCTGAAAGGAGGAGAGAGAGGGGG
>NW_004798887.1:65883-67470 GCF_000002075.1 Aplysia californica | reverse complement strand
AGACAGACACACAGACAGACAGACAGACAGACACACAGGCAGACAGACAGACAGACAGACAGACAGACAGAGAGAGAAAAAAAAGTGACCGAGTGACAGAAAGATGGAAAGAAAAACAAGAAAAGACAGAAAAGAGACAACGAAGTCCAAAGCCCCTTGTTTCACAAGATCAGTACCCCGGTACAGTGACGGGGGTTGGTGAGTTGTGAGCAAAGCAAAGAGGCTGCTAGTTGTGAGACATTCTCTGCTTTGATGAGCGCAGAGGCCGACTCCCTTTTGTAGCGCAGTATCTATCCGGAGACGTCTCCGAATTATCTTCTGCCAAGTTGAGTTTTGAGCAAAGAGGCTGCGAGTTGAGAGACATTCTCTGCTTTGATGAGCGCTGTATTGTGTCGATAGTGCCGTAAAACATCTACCCAATCAATCAATCAATCAAAAGATGAGCGCTGTGGCGGATTCTTTCAGTTGCGCAGTATCTATCCGGAGACGTCTCCGTCGGAGATAGACCAATCAAAAAGCTTTGTGCTTCTAGACCAAGTTAAAAAATCTGGGAGGTTACACAGGGGGGCACGTTTTTAACCCATATTTGGATACCATGTATTTTGCAGTTCGGTTTGAAATGTTCTTGAAAATTTTTGATTAGCGACAGTTTTAATGGCTAGATCTACATCTATACGTGTGATCTGCAGCAAACAATGCGCAGTTTGACCCCCAAAGCAGTACATGTATATCTGTGAGCGGGAGTGCGTCTCCGAATAGTTCCTGGGTGCTCACTGGAGACGTCTCCGAATATCTTCTGCCACGTTGAGTTGAGAGCAAAGAGGCTGTGAGTAGTGTGAGTTGAGAGACATTCTGCTTCGATGAGTGTTGTTGTTTAGTTTTAGTAAGAGATTTACGGCACTTGCAACACAATAAAGTCACATAAGTGCCGAAGATTAGAGGTGCTACAACTACAAGAGAGTAACAAACATAAAATAGAAGAAGGAGAGACAAGGACGATAGATGTTTGATAGGAAAGAAGAAGCAAACCACGCCAGAACACCCGCCAACCACCCACACATTTTGCTGTGGTGAGCGCTGCGGCGGAATCCTTTGTTGAGAATCCCCGACCTTTTCACGACTGTTTAGCCTGTTATTGGGGCGGATGTGCGTGCTGATTGGGCAAATGCATTGTGGGGGCATGTATAGTATAGGCTGCATGTGTGAGACATCTCCAGGTACTGATGTTTTATTTTTTTGTCTTTTTTGTGTGTTTTTTTTTTTTGTTCGTTTGGATTTTTTTTATTATATATATATATTTGCAGTTTTTGGGACATTTGAATAGGCATAAGGATCTTATACATTTTGCTCTCGGTGGTAAAATTGAAGGAAAACGAGGAAGGGGTAGACCCAGAGCAATCTCCTTTGAGAGCCCAAACAGATGGATGACGGGGTAAGATCAGGATAAAGTACGAGTAGCTTTGTTAAAGAACAGCCGAGCAAAGGAATGAATGGAGAACCATGATTGCCGATGTCTGTTGCAGATCTGGCACTGGATGATGATGATGATGATGATGATGATGATGATGATGATGATGATGATGATGA
>NW_004798887.1:64767-65783 GCF_000002075.1 Aplysia californica | reverse complement strand
CACAAAAAAGCAACAACAACAAACCAAAAACAAGAAGCATAACTTAATTATTCATACACATCTTTCAATTCTTTTTTCTTTATCTGAAATTTGACAAGACAGGCAACAACGTGCATACTATGCAATATGCAAATTCATGTTTCTGGTTTGTGTATAACGGTTCGAAACTTGCTGCAACACTGCCTTTGGTCTGCTCATAAGCCATACATAAGCGTGTGTTTTGTCCGTAACAACAGTTGAAGGAGTTGGTGTACCTTCCGATGGAGTATACTCCCAAAGCGTATTTCTCATGTTATAACCTCCCTCCCCCTTCCCCCCTCCCATTTTTTTCAAGACCACTGAGAGTACATCTCTTTTCAAAACGCAAAAGTAAAACGTGTGTAATACTTTATTTGAACCCGAAAGCCGTCCGCTTTCGAAGTGGTCTAATCTGTCTTTGCTGGATCGTAAATCTTCTAAACGTAGTCACTATTGTTTCAGTTTCAGTTTGGTAAGAGTTTAACGGTGCTCGTAACTACGTAACTTTCAGGAACTAGGATGTCTAACCTACTTTCCTTTCATAGCACCTTTCTACCAGCGTTCTCCGCATAATGGATGACTTTTTGCTTCGTACACAAAAGTCGTGACTTCGACTTCCAGCTGGGGAATATCTTTTTATCGAGCAGCTTCCTCTTCCAGTTGGGTACATTCCACAGAGCCCAGATCGGCATCGACAGCCAGGGCGGAAGGAGGCCACCCCCTAAATGATTGAAAGTGTGTCCATGGAGACGTAAAGAAATATTTAAGAGAAAAAAGAAAACAGCTTTCTTAGCACGTAAAGCGATCTCCCCTGTGTCTAGCCCCTGGGAAAATAGTACGGAAATAGTACACAATACAAACGTGGCAAAACAATACAATAAATGTAGGGTATGCGACTCTACCGTCTCCGTATTAATAGTACCTCCAATCCAAAGGATGCAGAAATAAGAGAGAGAGAGAGAGAGAGAGAGAGAGAGAGAGAGAGAGAGAGAGAGAGA
>NW_004798887.1:62462-64597 GCF_000002075.1 Aplysia californica | reverse complement strand
GAAGAAGAAGAAGAAGAAGAAGAAGAAGAAGAAGAAGAAGAAGGAAGAAGAAGGAAGAAGAAGGAAGAAGAAGAAGAAGAAGACCACCATCGATTTCTTCCCAGTGCCTTCTAAACTGTGGCCCAAAAGAATGCCGGATTATTCTGGTTCGGCCAGCTCGTGTAAGAGGAGAGAACTCTGAATGGTTTTGTTGTCAGGGGCACTTGAGTTGTCTGCCGCTGGCACTGACCCTCATTTGCCTCCCCTTTCTCCCGTATTTACTTCCCCTGACAATCAAACCCTCTTGGGGGGATCGTTCGATCTGTTCCTCCATCGGCGTTGTTATTTCTCCAAGCTTGTTATTTAAAGATGATGACTTCGGTTTGGGAATCAAACCCTATTGGCGGAAGGTTGGCGGAAGGTTGGCGGGTGCTCTGGTGTGGTTTGCTTTTTCTTTCCTAGTAAAAACTATCGTCCTTCTCTTTCCGTGAGTGGTTGGCGGGTGCTCTGGTGTGGTCTGCTTCTTCTTTCCTATCAAACATATATCGTCCTTATCTCCCGTCCTTCTTTTTTATGTTTGTTACTCTCTTGTAACACCTCTAATCTTCTGGCGTTCATATGACCTTATTGTGTTGCAAGTGCCGTGAAACTTTTACTGAAACTAAACCTCCTTCTTTTTGTGTTTGTTACTCTCTTGTAACACATCTAATCATCGGCACTTATATGATCTGATTGTGTTGTAAGTGCCGTGAAAGATTTACAAAAACTAAAATGGGAGAATTTGAGAATACGTAGGGGGTTAAAGAGGTGTCCGTTGGTAAATGTTTGGGTGGGGTGGTGGATGGGAGAGTGGGGGTGTTGGTCAGTCATTGATTAAAAACGCTTCACCATAAAGAGTGGATAGTGGACCGGGAAGGTATACTGGAAGTACGTGTGACGTCACACTGTTCTCATGAATCAGAAGAGAGTAAATCAGTAGGCGGTTGGCGGGTGCTCTTGTGTGATTTACTCCTTCTTTCCTATCAAAATATGCATCGTTCTTACAATCTCTCTTCCTTTTGCTCTTTATATGTTACTACATTTTCTCGTTACACCTCTAATCTCTGGCACCTATTTGACCCAATTGTTATGCAAGTGCCGTAAAACTCTTAATAAGATTAAACAACCGCTTCAAAATACCCTTATAAAGGAACTTTAAAAAATAATTTTTAAATAATGAATCCAATCCCATCCCACGACGGCAAGCATATCTTTCTTTTTTTTTTCTTCTTTTTTTTTGGTCTTTTTTTTTTCTTTTTCTTTTTTGGTCTTTTTTTTTGGGTCTGTTTGCAAGCTACGAGCATGAACATCGTAAAGTGCACTATTAGTGTTTTTATTATTGTTATTATTGTGAAAGTCTGAAAAAAGGCCTTAACTGGAGCTGAATCGCGAGTGAGTTTTGACGGCGTTTCGGGAAAGCTCCAGCCACACAGTGACATTTTTCAAAAGACAGCTCCTTCCCTCCAGCTTGTATTTACTTTGAGTTGATTTCCCGAGCGCCACCACTGTGCAATTACCTGTGTTATGGGCGCTCTAATTGTTAGCAGCATATAATTAAACACACAATGTCAGTCGTGCGAACATTATATCTGTGGCAAAAGGAATGTTTCGAGGAGATAGAGCCAGTGTTGCAGCCAGACCGCCTAAATGGTCGGGCCTCTCTCGCTCTTCGTCGTTGTGTTGTGTTGTGTTGTGTTGTGTTGTGTTGTGTTGTGTTGTGTTGTGTTGTGTTGTGTTGTGTTGTGTTGTGTTGTGCCGGTCCTCGTAAAGAATATGTAGATCTATAATGGTGTTAGTTTATGGTACTTTGGTACTTTTATTTTTACTTCTTTTTCGGGAGAGGGCGGAGTTAAGGTTTCAAATAAGTCGTTACGTTTTGGGGCTGGGGGGGGTTTTATATCCCTCTTTATTTATATATAATGTGTTGCTTATTTTGGAGATTTAAAAATGTTTCATTTGCTATTTGTGTCTGGGTTTTCTTTTGCTTCTCTTGGTTTGTCATTTTGTTATTTTTGCCTCTTACTTCCAGCAGGGTGACTTCTTTTTCCCTTTTTTTCAGGGGAGGTGATGGGCGGACGGGGATGTGGTTGGGTTGTGTATGTGTGTGTTTGGGGGGG
>NW_004798887.1:60429-62362 GCF_000002075.1 Aplysia californica | reverse complement strand
ACACACACACACATACACATTCACACGCATACACACACACGCACACACGAAAGCACACACACACACACACACACACATAAACACACACACTCCCCCCCCCACACACGCACACACACACACATATACACACACACAAATCAGGATATAAAGGTAGGAGGCGAAATCAGCATAAAATTGCAAAAGCAACTTGAGAATGGGTGCATTTCGTTAGCAAAGGATAGGGAGGAGAAGGAGAGTAGGTAAAGAAAGAAAGAACACAACCAAACTTGTCCACAACGATCGTCTGTTGTCGAAGAGAAAAGTGGTCACCTTAAACAGGTTGTCTTCCTTGACATTGCCATTATAGTATATATTATTTTAACCCAAGGAGGGTGGGGGGGGGGGAGATCGTATGTACAGGCGGTTGCCTTAGACAGGTTGTCGTTAGAGCAGGTTCGACTGTGTAAACCACGAGCTGTGACCGTCTTCGCCCAAGAGAAATTACTTGCTCAAATCACGAGAAACTTTGGACGAAAAGCCTCTTTGGCAGCAGTGCGGAAAAAGGAAGTGATGTTTTGTTACTATGAATAAGTAATCGTCACGGAGAAAACAGCGAGAGAACGGGGAGACAATGTCAGCAAAATCCCTCCATTTCTTCCGGCCTCTTTCGCTTTATGCATTCCCGCTCACATTCGCAATCCCCCAAGAGGTCATAATCACGTTATGTGCACAAACACTCTGCTGATTTCACTCGCGCCCTCCTAACTCCTTACCTCCCCGTAGCCTCGATTCTTTTGACATGGTCCAGAATCCTAGATTGTTTTCGAACCAGGGCAAGCCATTATCATTGCAATTCTTCTGCTAAAGTAAAGGGTTTGTGGGGTAACAGCTGCCTCAGTTTGTTGTATCCTTGTACTTAGTTTGCCGTTGAACGCATTGTCTTTGGCCTTTTACTACTTCCGATACACGTTTATGCAGAACACACACCGAATCGCAAAATATCTCAGTCTGGAATATCACCAGCCGGCTTCAAACTTCACACCAAACCCTCCAAACGAAACGTTGGAGGGTGCCACAGATTAAGACCTTCAGATTTTCTTTCCCTCCGTTGTTTCTGTGTTTCTGCGACAGTTTTCCAGTCTTTAGTGGCTTTTATCAAGTCCATGTGCTTCACTGTACTCAAACACTCTCTAGGGATCAAGCAACTAGACGAAGGGCAACGCGATTGTCGAAAAGAATAGATCTTACTTGACAAAAACATTAGACCATTGGGCAAAGATAAAACAGGCCACGGGGGAAATCTATTTCAAGGAGAGCGACAAAAACTGGGACCATACCTCAGATACCAATACTGAACTTCGGCGAGCAAACCAGGCCACTAACCAGTTGGACCAAGAGGTAGAGGCGTAAAAGTGGGACGAGTTATGGCTCCACATTGCCTTGTTTTAAAGAGACAACTGTGATTGTTGCCGGGAAAACTAACTTTACGATTTCCTTATCAGCATGCTAGTGCTGACAGTATGTGGCGATCAGACAACTGTATTAAAAATGAATCTAAACTGCTGCAGTTTTTACACCCCCATCGACACAATTTAGATAATTTGAGGCCCTACATTCTGTGTGCATTTTTTCAAAGAGCCAATTCCCGAGCTGAGAGGGAGACAACATCGCAGCGGAAAGACCGAGATTTCGATTTTTAAAAATATCTCACCACTTGGGCATCAAACTCGGGTCTCCCGCGTGCGGCCACCAAGCATCTAACTACTACATCACAGACGCCGGTACTACCATGTGCTCACATGAAAAAGAACCCCTTCAACATCAAAACGAGACCCCTGAACAGCTTCATCTTTGTAGTGAGCAGGCCTGACAAAGCAAAAGAATGGTCGTCAAAAATACGCGTTAGGACTGTACCCCGGTAGCAAACCCGCTCGTGCTCGCAAGCCCCTAGTTC
>NW_004798887.1:59228-60329 GCF_000002075.1 Aplysia californica | reverse complement strand
AGGGGGGGAGGGGATGGGATTTAAACGACAATAATTTTGGAGAGAAAGAATGACACTCTTGGAGGGGTTGTTTAGTGTCAGCCGGTAGTGAAGTGTGGAGGAGGCAGCTCGCAGGTAGCTGGGCGTAGTGTCATGCTCCCTTAGCAACCGTCTGAATGGGAGAGTTCCCCGGAAGCTCTAGCCCTGAGTGGTAGGCGGGCAGTCGCTGCTAGAGAGGCTCAGGCCAGCTTGCTTCTTGCTCCTTCTGTTGGCTCCTTCTGTTGTGTTATAATTATCAGTTGTTCCTTTTGGTAGTATCCGTGCTGCACTGACGTGACCTAATCGTGTCGACCGCGCCGTAAAACGTAAATCCAGAATTCTGATTTGTTGTTAGACACGGTTTTAAAAAAAAGATTCTCTTGTAACACCTCTAATCTTCGGCACTTTCATGACCTAATTGTATTGCAGGTGCCGTAAAACGGTCACAATAGCAAAAGGCTGCTAAACGATTATTTAAGCTGAAGATGTCTTTTGTTTTAATACATTAAGTCTTGTTTCGGCTCTGAAGGCTTTCACAGTGGATGGTTGGTGGGTGCTCTGGTGGGGTTTGCGCCGTCTTTCCTATCAAACACCTATCGTTCTGACTGATCTCTCCTGTAACACATCGAATCTTCCGCACTGATATGTCCTTGTAGTGTTGCAGGTGCTGTAAAGCTCTTACTAAAACGAAACTAAAGGCTTACACAACTTCACATCGGTGCCTGAGGTGTCGTGGTTAGTCACTTCGCTTCGCCGCCTCACTCAGAAAACGTGAGTTCAATTCCTCTCTGGGAAGTTCTGCACTTTGGGGTTGTTGTTGTTTTGTTGGGTTTTTTTGTATCTACTCGGACACTGTAGGCTTCTGAACCTCAGTTGACCCTGACAAGCAAGGTGGACGGGTTAAAACAACACCTCGACGTGGATGGCTGGAGCCTCTATGAACAAATTATTGATAGCGTTGATGATGATGATGATGATGATGATGATGATGGTGATGATGATGATGACGATGACGATGACGATGACGATGACGGTGATGATGACGATGACGATGACGATGACGATGACGATGACGATGACGAT
>NW_004798887.1:56300-59128 GCF_000002075.1 Aplysia californica | reverse complement strand
AATAAACAGACCTTAACATCGTAAGAATAGCCGATCCAATATTAATTTTTAAGTTCTTTGAATAGAGCTTTTTGTTTTTTACAACCGAACTATGAAAAAAAAAAAAACAGATCTTGCACTTTTGGTGCAAGCCTCTCAACGCAAATAACTAGAGAATCTTCTGTAATATGTACTGAGCCCACAGCCAAGAGAGTTCGCGACGTCACGACACAGTACAGCAGGACTGTCCGCGAGTCACAACTCACCGGAAGTTCCCTCCGGTAGCAAGCGGGAGGCAAATCAAATCACAAGCCTGCTCGCAAGCCTCTAGCGCAAGCCGTCCGCTGCTTTGCAAGCCTTCGATTAACCAGCCCTAAAACGCGTGCTCCACAGACCATATTATCTATACTTTTGAAAGCAGTTTCTATAAGACTTTTGAAAGTAATGTCTAAAGACTATTGAAAGTAATATTTCCGACTACTGTAATCTGTTATTGCAATTGTAATTTTATGCCCCAATCGACACAATTTAGATCATTTAGAGGGCGGGCTGCCTCGACTCTGCCTGTCAGAGCCAACTCAGGCTTCGAAAAGGATACAATGCCTCAATAGATTAACGGGGGATACTTGATAACGCCCACCCCCACCCCCCTCTTTTTTTCCATTATCGGAAATTGAATTCACGTCTTCTGCATGCGACGACGAAGCGCCTGACCGCAACACCATAGGCACCGGTCTGCCACGTAATTTGAAGAATAGATCCGACAGAGAAGAATAAGCAATGAGTAGAATTAAAGCATTGCTAGCATTAAAGGCGGGATATACATCTAGTTTCAGTATTAGCAACAGTTTTATGGCACTTACAAACAAAAATATGCCAGATCGGTGCCGAAGATTAGAGGTGCTATGTGAGAGTAAAATAATATAAAGAAATGCAAGATGAGAGATAAGGACGATAGATTCTTTATAGGAAAGAAGGTGCAAACCACACCAAAGCACCCGCACACCACCCACTTAAATCTACACGGTGAGAACAAAGCAGCAAGAAAATATTAATTTAAGTACTTTTTTCATGTGGCGTCGATGGTCAAGAGGTTAAACTTTTTGAATTACAGTCTAAAAGTTGTGAGTTAAAACCCCACCAGGAGCAGGCTGGTATATCCTTGTGAAAGTGATCTTAGTGAATTATGTTCCTCACTTCATCCAGGTGGGAATGGATACCCAGCTATAGACGGCGAAGATCTTGTCTGTTAGTACGTGATGGCTTATAATCCGTATCTTGCATTGTATGCTTCCCGTGGGAAACCGAGGATATTTCTGAGTCTTCCGGGGTCTTCTGGGAGTAATAGTAGCTGTAAATCACACAGAGGATGCTGCAGAGCATACACATGCGTTATGTTAATGTAATCATTACTATTATTAATGGTTATGTCAGTCGAGATGAGACGCATATCATATCAGTTGGAAAGATAAATTAATAACCCCGATAGGGTAGAGAGCAGGAACAGTACCCGATAAAGAAAACTATAAATAGGGACGGTCTGTGCGGAGTACTTTTTTAAAGAGCACTATCAGTTTGTTAGTACAGTTCATTAGGGGGTCAAAAGAATACGTAACAAACCGTGACTCGGGTCGAGGGCGGGCACAACAGACATAAAAGGAATGTACTGTGCATGATAAATATGTATGTAGTTTCGCTTGTCAAATTTTTTACTGTTTCTGACGCTGCTGTTGTTACTGATGAAACTGCCTCTGCGGCGCTGTCGTCGTTGCCCGTAGTGATGCGGTTGGTGGTGGTGTTTGTTCGAGTTTTACAGCATTTAAAACACATTTGGATGTATAAAAGATTCGAGGTATTAGAAGGGAGTAACAAACAAAAAATGGAGAAAAAAATAAACGAAGGAAGAGAGAAATAAGAACGATATATGTTTGATAGGAAAGAAGGGGTAAACCACACCAGAGCATTAACTACCCAGTCTGATGTTTCAGATGCTATTGTTGCTGCCGCCGAGTATGTTGCTATCATTTAATATTGAAGCTGCCGTCGTTATTGCTGTTGTTTTGTTGATTCAGCTCGTCACAGGAAAAAAAATAGTGACAGCAAAGAAGTAGGAAATACATTTGTACCAGCGGGTGCCCTCCAACCACCCAGGAGTACTCCAAGAGTAGGACCTACCAGTGGACGCCTCCAACTACCCTTGAGGTAAAACCTACCAGTCAGCGCCCTCCAACTACCCTTGAGGTAGAACCTACCAGTGAGCGCCCTCCAACCATTCACTAATTAACAGCCATCTCGTGGCGGGCACGAAAAGCCGAAACAATATTTTATTAAACAGCGCCGGCCGGGTGCAATCGCCAGACCTACCACAGCCACCCTCCAGCCACCCGTGACTAACGTCCACCCTGAGTGCAGGGCGAAATGACACAAAGAGATAACCGGAGAGCTGGAGGTGACCACGTTGCGTATGTTAAAGGGGGTCATCCAAAGGACACGGAGGAGAAATGTGAGAGTCCAGGGAAGGAGATGTGGTAGGCAAAAAAGGGGAGGGCGGGGGGAGAGGGGTTAATGGATGGCCGAGTCTTTTTATAACTCACTAGCCAGCACTTCCGTCGTATCATTAAGCCTCCGGTAATGACCACCACAGCTGTAGCGGCCCAACGGAGCAGAAAATGTCAACGACCAGGTGAAGCATGCTCAAGTACATATATACCACGAGGTGTTGCTTATTCATCTATGTTTGCGAGTAAACTTCTACCTACCGAAAATGACTATTCGCCAACACCAAAAAGTGCAACATCGTCTTTCACGGCCAATAAGAGAAGGCTTGTTTTTTATTTTTTATTTTTAAA
>NW_004798887.1:55125-56200 GCF_000002075.1 Aplysia californica | reverse complement strand
TGGATGTCAACAGAGAAGACCTTAGAGGGAATCAGACTTACTCTGCTCACCTCTCTTGCTTCATCGGCACAAAGTCTGCTTCGACTATCAAAGCACCCCGGAAATACATGTAGCGGGTCACAAGAGTGTGACAAACATACAAAAGAAGTAAATTATAGAGGAAAATGACGATAGTAAGGATTAGTAAAGAAAAAGCAGCAGTTCCCAGGTGCAGATCAGGCTCAGTTATGAGCGTGACATTGCTGAATCAGCCCATTTACAATTCTACTGTGCATAAGAACGAGAAATGTCCCCCCTTTGGGAATGGCTTAAAGACACTTCAGTCAGTGGCACAGCCCCGGGGGGTAGTCTGCACCGTGTCTTAGTTTTAATCAGAATTTTACAGCACTTGCAACCCAAATAGACCACGTATATACCCGAAGATTATGGATGGTACAAATGTTACAAAGAAAAGAAAGAGTAAAGAGGAGAGATAGGGACGATGTTTATTTGATAGATAAGAAGGAAAAAAAACCCACACAAGAGCACCCGCCAACCACCCACTTGTAGTACTGGGCGAGTTGAGATATTACCCAGCTAACTGGTCATAAGCGACACCCTCAACGTGTAGGAGTATTTTTTTATTATATTTTTTTAGAAAGAAATCTTACAGATAATGCAAGAGGGTGGTTGGCGGGTGTTCTTGTTTGGTTTGCACCTTCTTTTCTTATCAAACATCCACCGCCCTTATCTCTCCTCCTCCTCCTCCTTCTTTTTTTTGTTTTTTGTATGTTACTCTCAAGCAACACCTCTAATCTTCAGCATATTTATATAATATGACCTGTACGTGTGGGTGGTTGGCGGGGGTGCTCTGGTGTGGTTTGCTCCTTCTTTCCTATCAAACATCTATCGTCCTGATCTCTCCTCTTTCTTTTTTTTATGTTTGTTTCTCTCTTGTAACACCTCTAATCTTCAGCACTTATATGACTCTATTGTGTTGCGCAAGTGCCGTAAAACTCTTACTAAAACTAAGCTCACGCGTACGTTCGTGTTGCAAAGTGCCGTAAAACTCTCTCAAAAACTCAACAACATTGCA
>NW_004798887.1:52934-55025 GCF_000002075.1 Aplysia californica | reverse complement strand
GATAGAGAGATAGAGACAGACAGACAGACAGACAGACAGACAGACAGACAGACAGACAGACAGACAGACAGACAGACAGACAGACAGACAGACAGACAGATGGACAAAGAGATAGAGAGAGACAGAGAGACAGAGAGGCAGAGAGGCAGAGAGACAGAGAGACAGAGAGACAGAGAGACAGAGTGAAAGAGAGACAGAAACAGAGAGAGACAGGGAGAGAGAGAAGGATGAAGAAGAGAATGACAGACAGAAACAGAGACAGATTTACACTCTGAGAAACTATTGGAGCAATAACTGGGTCATGTATGCATATGCCACAAAGTAACAAACAAAAGAAAAAAAGACATGAGTATTTCCCCTTTAACAGAACAACAACTAAATGACAACAAAACAAACACCACCCTCCCTCTCGAGACTCAGAACTCCTTTTTTTAAACCTCAGAGCTCATTGAAAGATCCGAACATAATTTCTCCCTGTGACCCACGGTTTCATTAAAAAGAGGAGCAGAACATAAGATAATTGATGAGAAACGACTCAAAACCCTGTAGTTTTCACTAACAGTGAGAGCTTCAACATTTTATCCCGATGGTTCGTTTAAAGGAGAAGGAACATTCCCCAAAGAAGCTGACGTCCGCCTTGGGGCATAATTTTCTAATAAGCGAAGAGCAGCCAGGGTTACGGGGCCGGGGGTGGGGTGTCCATAGAAACCTTGTTCAACCAATCAGAACAAAGGATTTGGCCGTTGAATGAGGACAATTATTTGTATACAGAGGTGATAATTTCGCTTCTTATCAATGGCACGTAAGTGGGGTGGGGGTGGGGGTTGAATGTCTCCGTTAAATACTTCGACAAATCACGGGAAGTCTTGAAGTTTTTTAAAATTTGAGGTGTGGGTGGTTGGTGGGTGCTATGGTGTGGTTTGGTCCTTCTCTCCTATCAAACATCTATTGTCCTTATCCCTCCTTCTTCATTTTCGTGTTTGTTACTCTCCTGTACCACCTTTAACCTTCGGCACGTATATGCCCTTTTGTTGGTATGTGTGCTTCAGCTGGAAGGAAATTTTGAACCGTAAGACGCTTTCTAAAACTTAAAACTAAATTAAACAACAACGGGTTGCCTTCACAGACAATTTCCCCTGCTTTTCCCGTATATGCGACCAATGTCACCGATAAACTATAAATCTGCTATTTTGTTTTTCTTCAAAAGTTTGTACTCAGCATATCTGAACAGCTGGTCGACGGCTGGTTGGCGGGTGCTCTGGGGTGGTGTGGTCCTTCTCTCCAATCAAACATAATCTATCGCCCTTATCTCCCGTCCTTTTTTTTATGTTTGTTACTCTCTTGTCACACCTCTAATCTTCGGCACTTATATGACCTTATTGTGTTGCAAGTGCCGTAAAACTCTTACTGAAACAAAAGCAAGTGCCGTAAAAACAACAACAGGTTGCCGTCTTACACAATTTCACCTGTGTTTCTCGAAATAATTCAAAAATTGAAGATTTTTTACGTTTGTTTGTTTGTTTATTTGTTTGTTTATTTGTTTTTTGTTTTTTTTCTTTGTTTCTTTGTTTGATGTTTGTTTGTTTGTTCTTTTGTTTTATTTTGTTTTTCAAAAAATTATATTTCGCAGTTCTGAACAGGCTGCCTGGTTAGCGGGTGCTCTGTTGTGGTTTTACTTCTCTCTTATCCAACATCTGTCGTCTCTATCATTCCTCCTTCTTTTTTGTGTTTCTTGTAACTCCTCTAATCTTCGGTACTTATTTGACCTTATTGTGTTGCAAGTACAGTAAAACACTTGCTAAAACTAAAACAAAGGCTGACTGCCGCCGATATGTCAGCTGAGATCGATGTTTGTGGAAATTGCTCAAAACATGTCAGTTGCTGTGTTTCATGCGCCTGTCGTAGAGTCCCCCCAATGTACAGGCAGTTCAGCGGGGCGTCATTAAACTTCACACGATGATCTTTTGTGAATGTCCATAGGAAGAAACGCTGCCGGCTTTATTTGAACAGATGTCTTGAAGTATTTGACAGAGTCTACGACTAGCGGGGCTCTCTCTCTCTATCTTGCTTTTTCCCTCTCGCTCCCACCCT
>NW_004798887.1:50921-52298 GCF_000002075.1 Aplysia californica | reverse complement strand
GGGGGGTATATGCCGGATTCAGACTAAATTAATGACAAAAGAATGGAAACTCCAACCAGCCGCCCAAGAAAATAGTAACACTCAACAGAAGTAGCAAGAGCAGACTACACTTGTGCGAACACCATCCGCCCGCAAGAGAGAGAGAGAGAGCCCTTCACCAGTCGCCACCTCCCCTCCCCCAACCCCCCTTTAATTTCCACGTCCCCTGCCGCTAACACAAGACCAAATCCGTAAGCAGCAGGAGAGCGCGCGAGGACTACTGCCCAGCATAGTCACTAGACCTAGTTGTCCGCGGCTGAGGTGACCACTAGCGGGAAGCGGTAGGGGGAGAGAGAGAGCGAGGCGAGCGAGCGAGAGAGAGAGAGAGAGACAGCGAGAGGGAGAAAGACAGCGAGAGAGACGGAGAGAAAGAGAGAGAGAGGGGGAGAGAGAGTGTGGTGGTGGTGGTGCGGTGGTCAGTGCACGACCCAGCAGAGACGCCGCCGCGGTCACGGAAAGGGCACTGACCACGATGACCGCGATGACGTAACATGGCGTGAAGTAACGGCCGATCGTCTTCAACCCGAGATTGACCCCGAGCCGTGGATCGCCCTGAGGCAGAGTGTAATGGCGGGTCTTTACAGAGCGAGGCGTTGTGTCAGCAGTCAGTAGGCGGTAAGGCAGGAAGTACGGACACAGGTTTTGTTTGTTTGTTTTGTTTGAGTAAAGAGAAGCATATCGACATGATAATAGTCAGTTCGTGCTGGTGGAAAACGTACGGCAGACAAAGTGGGAATGTAACAAAGTAGGACGGACCTACAAGTGACGTCCTCCATCCACCCGCTGGACACAGGTTTCTGATGTCCGGGTTGTTGTTGTTTTGGTTGGGGGGGGGGGTTTGGTGAGAAAATAAGGTCATAGAAGTCAGTGCCAAAGATGAAAGGTGTTACTATAGTTTTATTTGCACTTTTAAAACAAGTAGGTTATACAAGAGCCTAAGATTAGAGGTGTTACTGGAGTGTAACAAGCACAAAAAATAAGGAGGAGAGTAAAGATCGCAGATGTTTGATAGGAAAAAAGGGGCAGACGACATAAGGTCACCCGCAAACGACCCACTGATCGGTTTGATAGGAAAGGAGCATACCACAACAGAGCATCAGCCAACCACCAATGCAGTGCAGTCAGGGTTATGCTCTTTGCTTTGCACACAAGGGAAGAGAGTTCGACTCCCACGCTGATACGATACTTGGCGGTCTACCGCGATGATTCTGTTCTACTTGACCGTAGACAGACAGACAGACAGACAGGCAAACAGACAGAGAGGGAAAGAGAGAAAGAGAGAGAGAGAAAGAGAGAGAGAAAGAGAGAGAAAGAGAGAGAAAGAGAGAGAAAGAGAGA
>NW_004798887.1:47916-49685 GCF_000002075.1 Aplysia californica | reverse complement strand
CACACACACACGCACACAAACACACACACACACACATACGCACAAACACGCGTGCACTCGTATGCACCTGCACACACATTTCTATTTACCTCTCTTTGTGTTTGTTACTCTCTTGTAACACCTATAATCTTTTGTTCTTACATGACCTGATTCTGATACAAGTGCTGTAAAACTCTTACTTAAAAATAAACAACAAACAACCAAATTTTCTCTACTTCTACCACTATTGTTCCCATATAGCTGTCTTACCCTGCCCTAAATGACCACTATGCGGATGCCCTGGTGTGGTTGTTTCTTTTTTCCTATCAAACATCTATCTTTTGAAATCTCTCTTCGTGTGTGGTTGGCGGGTGCTCTGATGTGGTTTGCTTCTTCTTTCCTATCAAGCATCTGTCGTCCTTATCTCCCCTTCTTATTTTTTTATGTTTGTTACTCTCTTGTAACACCTCTAATCTTCTGGCGTAAAACCTCTACTAACACAAACAAACTATCAAGCGAGTTATAGGGTTCTCTTTGTTGTTTGCTTCTTAATTCCTGTCAAAAATGTATCGTCCTTATCTCTCACCATATTTTTCTTTGTATATTGTTCTCAAATAGACCCACCTCTAATCTTTGGGACCAATACAACAAATGTGTGTGTAAGTGCTGTAAAACTCTTACTAAAACGAAAAATGAACAATCAAACGAATTATGAGCACCCCCTGCCCCCCTAAGAAAAAGCGAAAAATAAGGCAAAACAATCCTTTCTTTTGTATTTTAGTAAGAGGTTTACGACATTTGCAACACAATGAAGTCATAATATAAGCGCAAAAGATAAGATGTGTTACAAAAGAGTAAGAAACACAAAAATAAGAAAGAGGAGAGATTTTTAAAAAGACGATAGATGATGGGAAAAGAGTGGGCGAACCATAGCTGAGCACTTACCAATCAAACCCTCTCCCTCTCCCTCCGCCTCCCCCCCCCCCAAATGAAAATTACCAAGCCCCACTATCACATTATAGACAAACAATACAACCATTCATCCCGCCGTCTCTACCGCTCTCATCTGTTGACATGGCATTACAGAGTGGGTGGTTGGCGGGTGCCCTGGTGTGGTTTGCTTCTTCTTTCCTATCAAACATCTATCGTCCGGATCTCTCCCCCTTCTTTTTGTGGTTGTTACTCTCTTTTAACACCTTTAATCTTCGGCACTTATGTAACCTTATTGTGTTGTAAGTACGGTAAACACTTACTAAAACTAAAACAAAAACTCTTATCGTCTGGATTTCTCCTTTTATATGTTTGTTACTCTCTTGTAAAACCTCTAATCTTCGGCACTTGTTATATGACAAGTGCCGTAAAACTCTCACCAAAAGTAACTGACATCACGGGGGTCAAAGGTTACATCTCAACCCGCTCATCTCCGGCACCAACGTTTGACCCCCAGCATCTCAAGCCGGGCAGCCACTACTTTAGATTAACTCTGGTTAAACCAGCGGAAAATTCCGATCTGCCTCTTGTAGCTAGCGTCTTCACAGGGGCGTGAACCATCCTGAGAAGCTGCGGGGAACCTCAGGGGAACCTCACAGGGACCTCCGGGGAACCTCCGCGGGGGACCCTGGCATCAAGCTGTCACTGTGAGAGTGACCAGTGGTCAACCGAGCGGCTTCCGGCGGGTCGTGGTGGTGGCATTGATGTCTGGTCTGTCTGACGTGTCCATCACTAGATTGGGAGATGGAGGGAGGGCGATGGTTTTGGAAGGGGGAAGGGGGGTCTGAGTGGGTATGTGT
>NW_004798887.1:45618-47816 GCF_000002075.1 Aplysia californica | reverse complement strand
GAGAGAGAGAAACCGACAGAGAGAGCAAGCAGGGAGTGAGAGAAAGTGAATGAGCGAGCGGAGTGAGTGAGTGAGTGAGTGAGTGAATGAGTCATGGCCTTGAGGCCTGGGGTCGCGCGGCGGCCGAGTGAGAAGCGCCACATCACAAAGAGACAGCGCTGCCCCGATGCCACTAACAAATCCGGATGACTAACGTCTCGGGACAGAAATAGTAACAAGAGTAACACCACCGCAAACTCCACAGTACTCATAGCATTTTAATGTTAATACATGTAGTGTTCTTGGATTCATACTGATAAAATCTGCTTTAATTAACTTTCGACTAGAAAATTGGAACGACGTACCCATAACGCCAGTAGATGCTGCTGTTATTTACTTTCAACAAGACCATCAGAATGACGTAACCCCATCTAGACCCCCTTCCTTTTTGTCCATGAAAAACCTGCTGTTCCTCCCTCATCCTCCCACCCATCTCTTTTCCTGAGGATTGGGAACCGTCGAGAACTAATTGAAGAGTACATGGAAGGGGGTGGTGGGGTGGTGGAGAGGTGGCATAACTAAAAAAATTGGGATAGTTGTCTTGGTCTGTTTTGCTAGTTCCAATGTGTCCATCAAAACCAGTTCTATCAAAACCAGCTGTAGTTATGTGTAAGCGGCATGTCTAAAATAGTCGCACATGGAAAGAGCGACAAACACACACATTTTAAAATGTAGGTGTTGTTATGCCCCCTCGCTGCAAGTTGGATCATTTAGGAGGCGGGATTTCGATCCTGTCTGAAAGCAGATATACCGAGATACTCAATGAGAATTTTCTCTCAACTCGGGAATGGAACTCGGGTTTCCTGCATGCGACAGCGAAGCGCCTAACTGCTACACCACAGACGCCGGTTCACTTGAAAGTGATCATATACAGGCTTCCTATCACAAACAAAAGCCTGCCAGTTTTTCTTGTTTTGTCGAAAAACAAAAACCATTTTTCAACTCGAACAAAACAAAGCGCTGACCACTCCTGCAACACAGCAACACGGAACAGACCATGTCCCCGAAAAGCTGCCCAAGCAAAGCACTCCATGTGAAGGGTTGCAAGTACAGGGACAGCAGTAGCCTTTGTTAAGGATCTGACGCATCCTCAAACGGTTTAACTCCATGACACATCCTCAAACCTTCTGACTTGATAGATGGCTTGTGTATGCAGGTGGTTTTTTGTGGGGGATTTTTTTTAGGGGCGGGCGACACCAGAGAATGTCTCACAAACGGAAAAAAATGGGAAATACCCAAACACAACGTTTTCTTAAAAATCTCAGCATTCCTAGATTATCTCTTGCTGTCAACGAACTAGACTGTTCCTTACTCCGCATTGCATACAGATTTTGGGATGTTTGAGCACACAAAAAGCCACGGCCGAATTTATAGTTATGAAGGCTGCACATGATCTTATGGGATCAAAAGCTTTATTTCTGGAACGACATTATGAGCTCTTTGATTGCAGTGAAAGTTTTAGAAAATAAAAGCCTACAAACGATACACACGTGGTTCAAAACAGTATAGCTAGTTTGTCCCCTGATTTTTTCATTTTTCTTTCTCTCAGTTGAGTTTTACGTCCAACCTACGACAGATCAGCTATTTGATTAACGACGCATGTAGCCCCTGCAGTTAGAATGAAGAAAGAAAAAAGAGGAACAGACGATTGTGAAGACTGTCTTTTAGTTTCCGCCAATAAACGACAGCTGAAAGCAATCTCAGCAAATTTTTTGGCTTGTAGAGTTAGCCAACATAATGAAAACTCTGTTTTCGATGGATTCAATGTCAAGACATTGAAATTGAAATTTGAACTTTGAAACATTCCTCAGAATCCCCAAAGACTTTGCCACTTTGCGCCTATCTACATCAACAAGAAACATCTGAGCATTGGCGTTAACGTGTTCTCTTTCATTCTCTGCTGTCATGTCGTCGGTCTCTTGTATTCTCTTTACCCATCCCCCTTCCATATCTTTTTTTGTGTGTTTAGCAAAAGAGTTTACGCAAATTGCAACACAATAAGGTCATATACGTGCCGAAGATCAGGTGTTACCAGAAAGTAACAAACACAAGAAAGGAGAAGGAGAGGTCAAGACGATAGACTGTGATTGATAGGAAAGAAAGAGTAAACCATACAAGAGCACCCGCCAACCATCCGCTTCCATTTCTTTGCTCACACA
>NW_004798887.1:44423-45518 GCF_000002075.1 Aplysia californica | reverse complement strand
AGTGTGTGTGTGTGTGTGTATGTCGTGTGAGTGTTTTGAGTGTGTATGTGTGTGCGTGTGTGGGTGTGTGTGTATGTGTGTATGTGTGCGTGCGTGCGTGCGTGCGTGCGTGTGTGTGCGTGCGCGTGTGTGTTGGCGTGTGAGTTGGCGTATTTACCATGCCTCAACAAATTTCTCATGTAGAGATCTTTCTTTTTTAAATAAATGGTATCTTATCATATCTTACTTTTAGCATTATGGAGGAGGGGGGGTGGGTGGCTGAATTGTTGTGCGTTGATTTTCAAGGGCAACTCGAGCTGAGAGGGACACAACACGGCGTCTCAGCAGACAAAAGATACTCAATGAAATTTCTCTCCACTCGGAAATGGAACCAACGTCTTCTGCGAACGACAGGGACACAGCCACCCGGCTACACCATAAACAGCGGTCGGGTCTTTTGTTTTGTTTTAATAGACGTTTTACGCCGCTTGCAACTGCATAAGGTCATATGAGCGCCAGAAGATTTGAGGTGTTACAAGAGAGTAACAAACATAAAAAAGAAGGAGGGGAGATAAGGACGATAGATGTTTGATAGGAACGAAGGAGCAAACCAGACCAGAGCACCCGCCAACCACCCAGAGCGGTCGGGTCTTTACAGGAACCCAAAGTAAGAACAATGACAGACAACTGACCCCCCGATTCCATTGCACATCTATCCGTTTAGTGATAGGGCTATCTTTTCTGGGTAATCGAGGTCTAAACTACAACGTATCCCTGAACAAAGATCATAATGATAAAATATCTTTTAAATACATGTAGAGACCTATACAGGAACTATTTTAAGCTCTTTAATAAGTCGAGTAAGAGGAGAACAGAGGATCATTTCAAAGTAAATTGATACGTTCGGATTCCCCGACCAATTTTCCTCTGGAATAACCCAAGGAAATCTGCACTGGGGAAAGGCGACCCTGTGGCTACAGTTCATAGTGTATACAATGGCAAGGGTCCATTGGGATTGTTGAAATAATCATGAGCATTAGGAAAACAGTGAGCATTTACACAGAGAGCTGGGGGGAAAAGAGGAGAACAAAAAATACCCCCACACACACACTAAAT
>NW_004798887.1:43093-44323 GCF_000002075.1 Aplysia californica | reverse complement strand
TGTGGGGGGTAAGGGGGGAGGGGGTGATGGAAGGGAGAGACTTAGATGTTTCTCTGTGTGGATCTCTGGATTGATGTTTTGTTTTCAATGGTTTTCTTGGCAGCTATTTTGTTTTGTTTATTTTCGGTTTGTTTTTGTTTGGTTTGTTTGGGGGGAGGGGAATATTAGTTTGTATGGGTTTTTAAAATTATTTTAATAACGGGTACTGTTTTTGCTACTCTCTTGTAACTCCTCTAATCTCCGACGTTTATATGACCTTATCGTGTTGCAAGGGTCGTAAAACTAACTAAAACGAAACAAAAATGTGGTATTGAAACCATATATCACCGCAAAGCTTAAAGAAACAACTTGCTGAACTGATAAAGGAACACTCTGCTAAGATTCATATAGATTTATAGACAGAGATTAATTAATACAAGGGATGTTTCTAGAGGAATAACAATATTTCTCAATTCTTTGTCGATCGCCTCTCTACCACAGCTGGGGAGAGTGGGGATAGAGGAGGGGAGGAGAGGGGAGGAGAGGGGAGAAGAATGGAGGAAGATAAAGAGGAGAAATTTATGGAGGGAAAAATTTAAGGAAGAGGGGGTGGAGGAGGCAGAGGGAAGAAAGAAGGCAAAGACGAAGACAAAGGAGGAGGAGGATGAGGGGGAGGGGAGGAACAGAGGGAAGGGCAGAAGAATAAAAGAGGAATACGTTTTAAAAAATAAAGAGAAGAGGAGGAGAAGGAGGAAAAAGAGAAGAAGGAGAAGAAGAAGGACGGGGACGAGGAAGATGAAGAAGAGGAAGAGAGGGTCACTTTGGGAAAGATGGCCTGAGCTGGACCGGAAGTTATTGAGATGACGTGATCCAGGGCCCGCTCCTTCCGGCTGACTTGTCTGACAGTCCGCCATTTTGCCCGGCCGAGAGCGGGGACTTTCCCTTTGCCATCAATTATATTGGAGGAAACCCTCATCCCCCCTCACCCCTCATCACCCACATCCCTCAACCCCCACCCCCTCACTTTCACCCCATCCCCTCTCTCTCACACACACACATACACACACACATACACACACACACAAACAAACAAACACACACACACACACACACACACATGAACACACGCACAATCGCCTCATTTCTCTAAATTCAATCAGTCGTGGCTACACTTTATCTCTCTGACTGTTCATCTGTCTATCTATCTATCTATCTATCTATCTATCTATCTATCTATCTATCTATCTATCT
>NW_004798887.1:41873-42993 GCF_000002075.1 Aplysia californica | reverse complement strand
GGGGTTATGTTTGTTTGGTTTTGTTGTTGTTGTTGTTGTTGTTGTTTTGGTAGCAGGACGTTTCTGTCCGACTTCCCACTTGTGTCTGACCGGCTTGCAGAAGACTTGGGTTCGACTCTCACATATGAGGGCGTTATTTTGTTCGGTATCTCTGAACATCTTTGTGCAGAAAAATAGTCTAGTACCTCACAGCTCTCCGGGTTAGCCTAATCTGGTATTTCTGTTTTAGTAAAAGTTTTACGGCACTTGCAGCACAATAAGGTCTTATAAGTGCCGAAGATTAGAGGCGTAGCAAGAGAGTAACAAACACAAAAAAGAAGGAGGAGAGATCAGGACGATTGATGTTTGATAGAAAAGAGGGAGCCAACCACATCAGAGCACCTACCAACCACCCACCGGGTACTTTCGAAGCAGCCGACCTCCGAAAGGGTACACATTAAGTCAATTTTTTTTTTATATTGGTGTTTTTATGCAACCATCAACACAATTAGGTGCTTTTAAGGAAAAGCGGGCTAACCCAGATTTCGGGGGTTTCCAGAAATCTTGACCTACACCAAAAGTGGGCACTGCCCTACCTATAGGAGAAGTTTGGTTTAATTGGTGTGTATATTTGTTTGGTTATACAGAAAACTCTCCTTGTATTTTAAAGAAACTGAACGACCAATGTAGATGATTTAGGAAGCGCAGTCATCCACCCTGTCTGTCAGCGCAAATCCGGGCTGAGAGGGAAACGACGTCCCACAAAAAAGACAGAGATACTTGATTTAAAAAAAATAATCTCCATACGGGAATCGAGCTCTGGTTTCCTGTGTTCGACAGTGAAGTGTCTAACCGCTACACCACAAGACGCCGGTATCATGTCAGTGTGGGCATAAAAAGATTGGAAAAAAAAAGAGAGAAACTATTGTAAGTGTAAGAAACTTCGAAAGCATTGCCATGGCATTATTTATAGTGCAATTATTAATTAATTAATGTCTTTATGTAAACTAATTTTGTTTTGTGCTAAATGACATTCGATTTGACTTCCGATTTCGACAAACAGTCTGGTGAGCACCCTCTTTAACGGCTCAGGACACTAGACAATAATGTAATAGATCTGACTCCTCAAGAAGCGTGGGGG
>NW_004798887.1:40636-41773 GCF_000002075.1 Aplysia californica | reverse complement strand
ATGTTGCAACTTCTCGGGAGATTATATTGCTTGGCTGATACAGTCTGGAACTCGTTAAAACTGGTTTTTACTATCGATTCGTTTGTTTTTCGATATTAAGTTCTTTTTTGTTTTTTGTTTTTTTGTTTTGGTTTTGTTTTCGTTGCTGTTGTTAATATGTGGAGGTATTGAAAGCTGACTATTGTTGTCGCTCCTACGTTTTGTACTTTTAGGGTGTGGGTGGTTGGTGGGTGGGTGCTCTGGTGTGGTTTGCTCCTTCTTTCCCATCAAACATCAAGACGGCGTGCTCATATAACCTTATGCAGCTGCGAGCGCAGTAAAACTCTTACTAAAACAAAACAAAAAACATCTATTGTCCTCATCTCTCCTCCCTTTTTTTCTTTTAATTACTCTCTAAAGTAGCACTTCTAATCTTCGGCACTTATGATATTATAAACTATTTCTGCTGCGAGTTCTTAAAATTCTTACTAAATCTTAAACAACAACAATGGCAAATGTACTTTTGATTTTATTGTTTCGTGTTTTTTGTTATGGGTCATATTGATGGAGTGCAAGTTGCGCACATTAAAGATCCCTTGGAGGTCTAAAATTGATATGAATAGGCTTTGGCCGCCACCCGGGCAAAATTCAAGATTTCCTACCAACTGAAAATATTAAAAAATGCGTCCTTCGTGCTCATAATAATATGACCTTATGCAGTTGCGAGCGCCGTAAAACACTGACCAAAGAAGAAAAAAAGAATTGGTGGAGTGGCAGTGGTGATGAGGGCGGTGATTGTTGTGGTAAAATTGACAGCGATGACGATGCTGATGCTTTTACTGGTGCTCCTGCTGCTGTTGTCGTTGGTGTTCATGCTGATGATGACAATGACTTATACAGCGCACGATGAGGAGGAAAAGGAGAAAGGAAAGGAGTACTTTATTTTCCTTCTATTAGCTTTTGTTGTTCGTTTTTCACTAGTGTTCTTTTTTTATTTAAAGTGTTAGATTGCTAGATAATTGTTATAAAGTTAATGCGTAGATCTATGTCTTTACCCTCACCTCCCCTCCCCCCAATCCAACCTTGCTACCATCTACCATCTCACTTACACACACACACACACACACACACACACACACACACACACACACACACACA
>NW_004798887.1:38587-40536 GCF_000002075.1 Aplysia californica | reverse complement strand
CCCAAACCAACCATTCCTTATTAATTTAGTAACAGTTTTTGGCACTTGCAACACAATTAGGTTATATAGAAGTGCCAAAGATTAGAGGTATTACAAGAGAGTAACAAACATTTTAAAAAAATAAAGAGGGAGCATACGGACGATAATAAAATGTGTTTGATAGGAAAGAAGGAGCAAATCACACCAGAACACCTGCCAGCCACCCACATAGACACTTTATCAACAAAAAGATCAGATCCATTCTCACACAAACACACTTACCTTCACGCTGCATCCGTATAAACCTCCCAGCTCCACGACGGACGACGATTTAGGCCGGGTCCTCTCTCTCGACTTGCCGGCCATGGCCGTGTATATCCAAACGTGTGTCCAACGAGTGGAAAGCACAATTCAGCAAAGACACCACAACGCGGACAGTGAATTAAGAGACATAGTTCATACTCGACCCAACGTCAATCTCTGTTAGAGCTCAAAGTTCAAGGATAAAGTTCTTGGAACAGCCGTTTTCTAAAAGGTAACAGATTTTTTTTCCGGTTCAAAGTGGTAATTCACAAACTCACAGCTCTGTCCGAAACGCACACTCAAATAGTTTTCTCGACATCGTAAGGTTCAGCGAAATCCCAAAACAGTGTGCATAATGTCCATTAAAAAATGCGCCTGTTTCTATGGCTTTAAGTACAAAATAAACAATCTGCGCGATTTTACTGAAAATATATCAAACAACTTGTTACATGTATAACCACCTCAGTTCATAAGAACTATTTCAGTTTCGTTCACAAAGGAGTGGACATCTTGAGAGACAGACGAGAGAATAATATATGGATGGGAGTAATAAAGAAAAAGGTAGAGGGACGTGCAAGCTTCCTCAATTTCTCAGAAAACAATCCCCCGCCACCCCTCACGAAACCAACAACCACCCATCCTTCCCCATGAACCCCCCCCCCCCAAAAAAAAAAAATACACCCTCTCCCAAAAGAAAATAAAAAAAACAACAACAAACCTCTCTTCTCTCACTAGAAGAAACCCCGCTGGTCCTCCCTCCTCCGCGCCCCAATCACTATAAAGGAAGTACAAAAAGGAAAAAAACAACCCCAACAAAACCGTATCCAAAAAGCATAAACAAAACAAAAACCAAAGGAATGGTGGGGTAATCCCACAGACAACCATCGTGGGCGGCGGGCAGTAAAGGAACACTACTGATTTGTTCTACCTTCCTCGAGCGCCCAATATCCATCTCATAATATGATGCATATGATGCTTGTGGTTCTTCTGGTGGATTTTTTTTTTCGGGCTTTTTTTTTTGGGGGGGGGGGGAGCAATGACTTACAGACGGTCAGACATGCCAAGAAAAAAGAAAGACCTTGAACAACAACCGACCGAACGAGACTATTATACCAAGGTCGTAAACTCGTAACTGCTAAAAATAGCGAGAAACATCGGTCGAAGAAGAAATCCGGAAACACTGACCAAAGGGATATAAAGCTGGAAACACTGACCAAAAGGGGGAAAATCTGGAAACTCTGACCGAAGGGAGAAAAAGCTGGAAACACTGACTAAAGAAAAAACAAGCTGGAAAGGAGAGAAAACTCCAGTAGATTCCATAACATTCTAGGCTCTCTCCCCTCAACATGCCACTCCTTTCCTCAGTACAAATCCATTTAAAAGAAAAGAAAGAAAAAAAAAGAGAGAAAAAGAACGTTCCCACACATCAGTGTATGGCAAACCTCTGCGGTCACTGCATACGAGGCCGCCACACTGAATGACCACACACATGATGGATGATGGATGCGGCACACCCCTCCCACTCCTCCCCCTTTTCCACCCCCGGCCCCTCCCCCTCCACCCATTACAACAGCTGTTATTGATTACAGCTCGGCTTCTGAATTCATTGCGGTCAGGGAACGTAACACAAGACGAATCGAATAGACCTCTCTACTCTAGGGTATTTA
>NW_004798887.1:36291-38487 GCF_000002075.1 Aplysia californica | reverse complement strand
ACACACACACAAACACACTTACTTACTCACAAGTACGCTCGTACTAATTTCTTGACAAAGAAGCGAGATAAACAGAAATTGTATATTCCCTTTTAAATATACACGGGATGACGTCATTAGTATCAGTGCGATGTCAATGGCCGTGGCTCTTGCTTGACCCCAGAGGGCCAGATCGAGGGCCAGAAAGTGGACAGTGGACAGACTTCACAGTAAGTCGATGCACACGTTTTCAAATTGTCGAATCTGCAGAATCGGATCAGGTCGGCTGGGGAAGTCGATTGAGCTTTAAAGGAACCTTTTGAGCGAAGGGATTGTTGTACATTGATGAAAGGGCTATTTTACGTGAAATATGTCATTTCGTGAGCTGATGAATTTTTTAAAAATGTTTTTATTTTTTGATGTTATGAAGTGCCTAAAGCCACCATTGTGCGCTATAGGAGTGGTTTTTATTACATTGTATTATATTTATTATTATTATTATTATTATTATTATTATTATTATTATTACTAGCAGATGAACCCGTTCTACGAACGGGAATAAGAAAACAATCCTAAACCAGTAACAACAGAGAAATGTTGGAAGAAGCATGAGGTAAAAGACAGAAGACTAAGAAATTAAAGGAGGAAAACAGATCTGACTCACCTTACCCATTAGGCCAAAACTTCAGTGTAGACAACATTGTCTGTATGCCCAGTATGTAATCCATTTTCTTTTGGCATGTAGAGGCGCACATTGTCCTTGACTCCTTGGAACCAAATACTTTTGACTTACTTTACTTAAGATATATTAGATCTTTTTTTTAAAATGATCTTACGGTCCTGATAAAGGTAGATCTAGATCTAGAAATATAGATCTAGAATCTAGATCTAGCCTTACTTTACTCAATAATTAAGGTATTGAGCTGCCGAATTCGTCCGCCTCGCGGTCAAGTGGTTGAGATATTAGATCTAGATCTATATCTAGATCTATATCTAGATCTATAGATCTAGACCCATCATCTAAGAATAAGATCATAGATCTAGATTTCTAGATCTAGAATCTAGAATATAGATCTAGTCTCTAGATTCTAGATCTAGATTAGATCTAGATCTAGATCTAGATCTAGATTCTAGATCTAGCCTAGATCTATCATCTAAGGATAAGATCTACAGAAACAATGGTCTAAATACTTTTGACTTACTTTACTTAAGATATTAGATTCTACATCTTTAAAAAGGGAGGACTTCCGTAACGAGCGACAACTATTAAATCAAGATTATACTCAATGGCTTCCAAAATCATGATGGGAGACCGAAAGCCACTTTTTTAGGCCCAGTTCAAAGTTTTGAAGGTATGAGTGGGGGATTAGTAGACTTAAACTTAAATCAAGTCATTGTTGACGCCGCAGACTTTATTAAATTATCAACTTCCGTTGTTTGGGAGCACTGAGTTGCCAGGTTTTCTTAGGGTTTCTAACCAAATTATCACCGCGATTAATTCTTGCAAAGTTGTTAGGGTTGGGGTTAGGTTTAGGGATAGGGGTAGAGGTATGGGTAGGGTCTGGGGTAGGGGTTGGGATAGGGGTGTGGGTAGGGGTAGGGTCTGGCCCGAGGAAGGGTTAGGGGGATAGGTCTTTCCTTGAGTTTGATGAAGGTTTAGGGGTTGGGTTGGGATGGGGGTAGGGTTAGGTCTTAATTGTGTGTTTTTTTAGGGTTAGGGCTTGGTGTAGGGGTAGGGGTAGGTCTCCTCTTTATTGTGTTTGTTTAGGGCTAGGGTAGGTCGTTGGGGTTAGTGTTGGGGTAGGGGTGGAGGTAGGGTTAGGGGCAGGGTTAGGGGCAGGGGTAATAGTAGGCCTCTTTTTTGTTGTGTTTGTTGAGGGTTAGAAGTGGGGGTGGGATGGAGTAGGCTTAGGGCTAGGGTTAGGCCTCTTCTTTATTGAGTTTGTGAAGAGATGGGTTCGGATGGTAGGGGTGGGGTTAGGGTTTGGGTTAAGGGTAGGGGTAGGTCTCTCCTTTATTTTGTTTGTTGACGATTATTAGGGTAAGGGGTAGAGTTGGGGTAGTGGTAGGGGTAGGAACTAAGGGTTGGGGTTAGTGTTGGGGTAGGAGTGGAGGTAGGCTTATGTTTGTTGAGGGTTAGGG
Source organism: Aplysia californica (assembly GCF_000002075.1). Classification (NCBI taxonomy): domain Eukaryota; kingdom Metazoa; phylum Mollusca; class Gastropoda; order Aplysiida; family Aplysiidae; genus Aplysia; species Aplysia californica. Next base: position 36,366 of record NW_004798887.1, on the reverse strand, counting down.
GTAGGGGTATGGGTAGGTCTTTTCATCATCATCATCATCATCATCATCATCATCATCATCATCATCATCATCATC
>NW_004798887.1:34668-36191 GCF_000002075.1 Aplysia californica | reverse complement strand
GGGGAGGGGGGAGTGAGGAGAAAAGGGGAGGAGGGGGGAAGTGAGAAGACGAGGGGAGGGCGGGTGAGTAAGAGGAGGGGTTGGGAGGGATTACCAAACGAGCCTAATGACGAAAGCGACGACGTAAAGACGACGAGAAAATTGAGCACGGACGCGGTAGAAAGAAGAACAAGACAGAAATCAGAATTCATGGTTGAATGACAGGCAGCCAGAACCTTCTAAAAAAGTGTCATTAGCTTTCCCCCAACGCTTGGCCTCATCACCTCAAGACCATGAACAAATGGCAGCGCAAACAGTTCAGAGATGTCCCCAAGACCTTTTCTTTGGAGACAGAGCCGGGGACAGCAGCCGCTGTCAAGACACTCGTGGCCAAAAACCCTCCCGTTTGTTTCGTTTTCTGAAGGCAGTTCGGGTTTTTTGTTACCATTTGTCGCCCTACTCTCTGCCCCAGAAGGCGGCGCGGGGGCGTCTGAGGTCACGAGTGAACAGGTCAGACAAAAGACAAGGGCCGGTTTGGCCAACTGGCACCCACCACCCACCACCCGCTCACCAACCCTCCCACCGTCCCGAGCAATCTTTGTTGGGACCCACCCGGGAAGAGTCTGGTGACTCGTCTCGCTTTGATAGAGGGACAATTATTTAGCTTTCAGTGATTCGTCTCTCTCAAGTGTTTTTGTTATCTCATCCGACGGGCTATTGTGTCCGAACTTGGAAGTCTCTCAAACTCCTGAATGTTTTGGAGTGGGTGGTTGGCGGGTGCTCTGGTGTAGTTTGCTCTTTTCTTTCTTGTCAAACGTTTATCGTCTTGATCTTTCCTCCTTTTTGTGTTTGTTACTCTCTTGTAACACCTCTTATCTTTGGCACTTATGACCATACTATTGCGTTGCAAGCGCCGTTAAACTCTTACTAAAATCTTAAAAGACGTTTAGGAAATTTGAATGTCGTGTCACTACCGAAGGCCCACCATTAATTTTTGATGACTTTGGTTCAAATCTATAGTGGAATGGGTTTGGGTTTTTTTTAACTTGTCTCTGCATTTTAAAAGACAATTTAAAAAGAGATGTCCTATAATTGGTGTGTTGCGTAAATGTGTGCACAGTGTTAACATCCACCGGGCCCAATTTTCATAAGCAATTTTACTCACATTGCTTTTCGGGTTTTACAGATGTCAGTTGTCATTGTAGCGGTTTGGCGCTTCGCCGTTGCACGCAGGGGACCCGAGTTCGATTCCCGAGTGGGGACAATTTTTTTTCTTCGAATGTTGCGATCTCTCTGCTGGGGTGTCATGTCCCTCCCAACCCGGATTGATCCTGACAGACAAGGTCAAAATCCCGCCTCCTAAATGATAATCTAAATAAATTGAGTTGATAGGGGCGTAAAAACACTTACATTTTAAAAAATATCACTAGAAGAACTACGGACTTAACGGCTTGACAAAGGATCGTAATTTCAAGCAGTATGCATGATACAGCTTTGTCTGGGCGGTAGACATAGAGGAAGTAGGTAGATTGCTAAAGTAATAC
>NW_004798887.1:32685-34568 GCF_000002075.1 Aplysia californica | reverse complement strand
ATTATTATTATTATTATTATTGTTATTATTATTGTTGTTATTATTATGATTATGATTATTATTATTATCATCATCATTATTATTACTTAATAATTATTATTATTGTTATTAGTATTATTAGTATTATTAAAATGTAGAGATCTCAGTTGTGTGTACACCCCACATAATCGTGTCCGTGCCATTAGCCACTGACAAAGGGACTCAGAACTAGAGCTGGGCGAACAATCGATTCCAGAACCGAATCCCACGATTAATGATACGGAAGAAAAGTTCCGTCATATTTTTACGTAAACCTGCAGTTACCAGTTACTTTAATCATTAAAATCTTCTTCTTTTTTATTTAAGAATATATTTTTGAAGAAGAAAAATGTGATGCTTCTCAGGGTTCAGAAATCAAGGTTATTCTAAATCCGGAAGATGTTCTGAGCCAACATAGAAACCACCGGAAGAAATCACATCGTTAGAAAGTAAGTAATTTGGGTTCGGAGTCGATTCCTACGATTTCTAGCTTTCAATAATCGGAAACCTAACCGCCCAGCACAAGCAGAACTACGTGATTATGTTGATGGAATAATTCACTGTCTCTGTCTCCGTCTCACTTTCTCTCTATGTCTCTGTCTCTGTATCTGTCTCACTTTCTCTCTATGTCTCTGTCTCTGTATCTGTCTCTCTGTTCTTGGTCAATGGCCTTGCTCACTGTCAGCCCGCTGTTTTGAGAATGTTTGCTCACTCTTTGTCTCTCTCTGTGTCCCTTTGTCTCTCTCTGTGTCTCTGTCTCTGTATCTGTCTCTTTGTCTCTGTCTCTCTCTTTGTCTCTTTGTCTATGTCCCTTTATCTCTGTCTCTGTCTCTTTGTCTCTGTCTTTATCTCTGTCTCTGTCTCACTTTCTCTCTTTGTTTCTGTCTCACTTTCTCTCTTTGTCTCTAACTCTTTGTCTCTGTCTCAGTCACTGTCTCTTTGTCTCTGTCTCAGTCACTGTCTCTTTGTTTCAATCTTTGCCTCTTTGTCTCTCTTTGTCTCTTTCTCTCTTTGTCTCTGTCCCTTTATCTCCGTCTCTGTCTCTTTGTCTTTGTCTCTCTCTCTTTCTCTGTCTCTGTCTCTCTCTCTCTCTCTCTCTCTGTCTGTCTGTCTGTCTCTCTCTCTGTTTCTCTCTCTGTCTCTGTCTCTGTCTCTTTGTCTCTGTCTCTGTCTCACTTTCTCTCTGTCTCTGTCTCTGTCTTTGTACCAATGTCTTTGTCTCTCTGTCTCTGTCTTTGTCTGTTTCTTTTCCTCTGTCTCTGTCTCTGTCTCTGTCTCTGTCTCTGTCTCTCTCTTATGCACAGTAAAATTGTAAATGGGCTGATTTATCAATGTCATGCTCATACTATGCCGGAACAACATTGGGGGAACTGCTGCTTTTTCTTTCCTCATCCTTACTATCGTCATTTTCCCTTTACTTCTTTTGTATGTTTGTCACTCTCTTGTGAATTGCTATTTCCGGGGTGCCTTGATTGTCGAAACAGACTTTGTGCTGTTGAAGCTAGAGAGGTGAGCTGAGTAAGTCTGATTCCCCTTTTGGACTTTTCTCTTGACATCCACCCCTTGGCGCTCATATGAGTCATATGACCTTATGCAGTAGCGAGCGCCGTAAAACCTTACTAAAACTAAACTAAACTGCCATTCATCTCGCTAGTCACTTCATCATGAATGACCTTATCAGATGTGGGCGTCGCGTTTCATTCCAAATAACTTTGTAGTGTCAAAAAGGAAATTAATGTTGTTTCTGCACTGTTTTTAATTACCGCTGTTTCGTTGGGTGTTTTTTTTTTAAGTTCAGTCTTGTATTGTTTTATTTTGTATTGACTTGTGTTACTTTGTTTAGTTTGTTTTGTGTGTGTGTGTGT
>NW_004798887.1:30103-32585 GCF_000002075.1 Aplysia californica | reverse complement strand
GGGGTTGGAGATAAAAGACTGTGAGTGTAAGGGAGGGGAGGGGGAGAGTGAGTGAGTGAGTGAGTGGATGAGGCCAATGAAGGGTCTCGGAATGAGCGTCCGATTGTCCGTCTGGCAAACAACTACCTCCAAAAAAGGTGGCAGATGGCAACTGAGCCGCGCAGTCTTCACAGACTTCCCATCTCTCCGTCATCTTTGTCTGCAGGTTGTGGGCACTCACAGAATGTCCGTGTGAGCGGGTGGTTGGCGGGGGCTCTGATGTGGTTTACTCCTGCTTTTTTTTTCTCGTCAAACATGACTTTGTTTCGTCTTTACCTTTCCTCCTTCTTTTCTCTGTGTGCATCTCTGTACGTACACCTCTAGTCTTCGGCGCTTTGATATATGACTTTTGTGTGTTGCAAGTACCATAATACCCTTACTCTAACAAAACATGACTTCGTAAATTGTCCTTACCTGTCCTCCTCCTATTCTCTGTATGAGAGGGTGGTTAGAGAACGCCATTGGTAGGTACTCCTTCTTTTCTTCCCCTTTCTTGTTTCTGTCTATCTGTCAATCTTTTTCCTAGCACAAAACAACTATAATTGTGTCGATGTGCTTCTCCTTACTCAAACAAACAAAATCTCTTTATGCAACTGTCTAGTACTAACTCTAATTTACGGTATTTATACTACAAATGTGTGTAACAGGTGCCGTAAAACTCTTTAAAAAAAACTTTTTTTAAACGGCGTCTGTGGTGTAGCGCTTTGGAACTTTTCTGTGGCATACAGGAGACCCCAGTTCGATTCCCTAGTGGGGAGAATTCTTAATCTAGTATCTGGATATTTCTACAGGAATGTTGTATCCATCTCAGCCCGGGTTTACCATGACAGTAAGAGACGGAAGCCCGCCTCCTAAATGATATATACTGTGTAGATAGGGGCGTTTTTTAGTTTAGTTTTAGAGAGTTTTATGGCACTTGCAACACAACAAGGTCATATAAGTGCCGAAGATTAGAAATGGTCACAAGAGAATAACAAACACAAAAAAGAAGGAGGAGAGATAAGGATGATAGATGTTTGATAGGTAAAAAAAAGAGCAAACCATACCAGAACACCCTCCAACCGCCCGCAGATAGTGGCGGAAAAACGTCTACATGTAAAAATGTAAAATAATCAAGCATTGTATTGTGTTTATCTCTCCCCTTTTATTCATTGTATGTTACTCTTTAGTAACGTTACTCTTTAGTAACACCTCTAATCTTTGGCACTCTTATGACCTAATCGTGTTGCAAGTGTCATAAAACTCTCACTAAAACTTGGGGAAAAAAGCAAAACTATAAGTGGGTGGTTGGTGGGTGCTCTAGTGTGGTCTTCTTCCTCTTTCCTGTCAAACATTTATCGTCCTTATCTCTCCTCCCTCTTTTTGTGTTTGTTACTCTCCTGTGACACCTCTAATCTTCGGCACTTATATGACCTTATTGTGTTGCAATTGCCGTAAAACACTTACAAAGACTAAGACACTTACTAAAACTAAAAAAGTGAAGTTCTATAATTGAAAACTAACGACACGTCGAGCCGAGACTTAAACGAAACATTGACCGACACATCACGATCTGGCGTCAGCCACACCGGTATGGTCGGGTCATTGGAGAAGCCCTAGAGGGCGCCAGGGAGAGGAGAAGCGCGCCATTTCGTGAGGAAGGCAACAAGTTTTTGTTCCTCCTCGTCTGTCTTTTCTATCTCGATCGTACGAGGGTTGTTGGCGGGTGCTCTGGTGTGGTTGGTTTGTTTCTTCTTTCCTGTCAAATGTCTATCGTCTTTATCTCCCCGCCTTTTTTGTGTGTTTGTTACTCTTTGTAACACCTTTAATCTTCGGCACTTATGTGGCCTTATTGTGTTGCAAGTGCCGTAAAACACTTACTAAAACTAAAACTAAAGTTTCTATCTCATACTTCCTTTCCTTTTTCAACCTAGTCATCTTGGAAAAAAAGCGGTTGGTTGTAGGGCTGTACTGGGAGGTCCAACATCACTGCTTTTCTTATGTTGTGTCTGTCTGCCTTACTTTTTTTTCAACTCTAAATGACCATTATTGTGACGATTTCCACCCTCTTACTCGAACATTCTAACAAAATATCTTGAAAATTGTCAGGTTCAAATACTCATTCACCCCCTGAGTTGATGGAAGGTGCTCGGATGTGTTTTACTCCTTTTTTCATGTAAATGCATATCATCCGTATCTCTTTTTTAGTTTTGGTAGAGGTTTTACGGCGCTCGCAACTGCATAAGGTCATATGAGCGCCAGAAGATTATAGGCGTTCCAAAGAGTAACAAACATAAAAAAGAAGGAAATATAATGAGAAAATATGTTTGATATCCTTATATCTCTGCCTATTAGTGTTTTGTATGTTACTCTGAAGTAATACTTCTATTCTTTGAAACCTATAAGAAATAATTGTATTGAAAGTGTCATAAAAATTCTTATTAAAATTTAAAGATAAAAAATA
>NW_004798887.1:27321-28805 GCF_000002075.1 Aplysia californica | reverse complement strand
CTGTCTGTCTGCCTCTTCCTTCTTTATACCAAATAGTACCAAAATAACACTATATTCTCTTCTACAGAACTCAGTTCAGTTCAGTAAAGAGTTTTACGGCACTTGCAACACAATAAGGTCATATAAGTGCCGAAGATTAGAGGTGTTACAAGAGAGTAACAACAAACGTAAAAAAGAAGGAGGAGAGATAAGGACGATAGATGTTTAAGAGGAAATAAGGAGCAAACCACACCAGAGCACCCGCCAACCACCCACACAGAACTCATCACCGTTCATAAGATGTACACAACAAATTCTAAAAATTCCCCATACTTTTTATCTGCTTCATTTCGCTACGTCTACTTTCTATCCGTTTGTGGTTTGAGGGTGCTCTTGTGTTGTTTGCCTTCCTTTTTTTCTGATCAAATATAAATCTACATCATCTTTTTCTCTCCACCTACTTCTCTACGCACATTACTATCTTATCTTCGGCACTTAGATAACCGGTTAGAGTGTCAGCTCGGTCCGACCTTGTGTCCTTGGGAAAGACACTTTACACGAATTTCGCATTTGGCTTGGTCCTGTCGAAGATGGACGTTAATCCTGGAGGTCCCACCTCTTAAATAACCTAATAGCGTTTATAATATTTCACCATTTGAATGACCTAATTGTGTTGCAAGTGCCGTAAACCTCATACTTAATTCATCAAACTCTTTTTCTTTCCCCAGGCGTCAACAAAAACAGCGCCAACCACACGCCGGAGAGCAATGGCGTCCCCCAAGCAGACGACCTCGATTTCTCTCCAGCCTCGTCAAATTCGACTACGACGACGCCACCGAAGGCGACCCCACACCAATCCGGGTCACCAGAATCCACATTTTCTGCAGAGCCCCGTCAGTCAAAACCCATCACACCCAGCAGTAAGATCTCCACTTTCCCTTCAGCTCTGTTCACATCCCCGAAACCTTCATCATCCTCACAATTACAACTATCGTCATCCTCCCCCGCAGCTGCTCAAGAATCGATGACGTCATCGCCAGGCTTCGAACAAAATTCGAATTACGATTATTCGACTACGAAATTCGGTGAGGAAGACGAGTGGAGTATTAGCATGTCGACTCCGTCTAGAAATGACGGCAAGCAGGCGGGTGTGGTATCGGTTCCGAAACTTTTTCTGGACGATTTGTTCCCGTCTCGGCGCCGAATTTTGCAGGAGGAGTTAGCGAAACAGCCTGGACAACAGCAGCAGGAGCAACAACAGCAGCAGCAGCAGTCACAACAGCAGCAGCCGGAGGAGAAGAAACAGCAATACGACTTGCTTCAGCCACTACCGCCTCTGCCTCTCCTTCTGAGTGCAGTCAAAGTGGACCTCGACCAGCGTCTGCAGCAACAGCAGCAACAGCAGCAACAGCAGCAACCGTTACCAAGAATAGACAACTCGATCCTAGCATCATCTTTACAACGACAGGAACATGAGCAGCAACAGCAGCAGCAGCAGCAACAGC
>NW_004798887.1:23711-24917 GCF_000002075.1 Aplysia californica | reverse complement strand
TTCTCTAATGGCACGGTTCAATAGAACCACGGTGGGTGGTTGCCAGGTGCTCTGGTGTGGTTTGCTCCTTCTTTCATATAAAACATCTTTCGCCCTTATCTTTCCTCCTTTTTTGTGTTTGCTACTCTCTTGTAACACATCTTACCTTCGGCACTTCTATGACCTAATTGTGTTACAAGTGCCGTAAAACTTTTACTAAAACAATAGAACCTCTTGTTTAGGGGACCTCTTTTTTCCTGGACAAAGGGTGGTCGTCTTAGACGTGTTCAACTCCGTGTTGCAATGTCAATGTTGTTATCTTACATCATCGTCTTCTATTTTTGAGTTATAAAAAAATATGATACCTACAGTTACACTAACCATCCATGTTGTTCTGACGCTTGGCTCTATTACTGCGGGTGGTTGGAGGGTGACACTGGTACATTTTACTTCTCTACTCTCCTTCTGATGTGTCTGTTTGTCTGTATGTCTGTTTCCCAGCACTAGATGGCCATCGTTGTCTCCGTGTGCCTTTCTTTATTAACACATGTAAACGTGAATGGTTGGAGGGTGCACTGGTGTGGTTTGCTCCATCTTTTCTATCAAATATCTATTGTCCTAATCTCTCATCCCCTCATGTTTATATTTGTCACTCTCTTGTAATACCCCTATTCTTTGGCATTTATATGACCTAATTGCATTGCAAGTTCAGTAAAACTCTTCCTAAAACAAAATGAACCCACGCTCTATCGAGAACATCTCTATCGAAAAAATCTCACGCGAAACCAAGTAGCATTCCAACACCTTGTAGAAAATCATAACATACCGAGTTACAGCCTTCTAGCCCAGCAGACGCCCCATTTCCCAGTGAGGTCACCGGCTTGTTGTCCAGGTTGTCAATACAGCGGGCCAGACCGGAGGCACAGGTGATATTGTTCCGTTAAACAGACAAACTGGCAAACTGACGGCAACTGCCTTCACTTCAGCATCTTCAGCGGTGGCCAGTGGCATCCTGAGTTGTCCGCCAAACTCAGACATATTATTTGTCCGCGGGGAAACACCGTAACTACATGAGATATGAAACTGAGGATGAATGGTCTGCTTAGGTGATATGATTCTTTGCTGGGTCTATCTATCTATCTATCTAGCTGTGTATTTATCTATCTATCCGTCTGTTTTTCTGTCTGTCTGTCTGTCTGTCTGACTGTATGTCTGTCTGTCTGTCAG
>NW_004798887.1:20969-23325 GCF_000002075.1 Aplysia californica | reverse complement strand
TGGTTGGCAGGAGCCCTGGTATGGTTTGATCCTTCGTTCCTATCAAACATCTATCATCCTGATCTCTCCTCCTTTTTGTGTAAGTTATACTGTTGATCTTCGGCATTTACATGACCCGTTTGTTTTGCAAGTGCCGTAAAACACTTACTAAGTGGGTGGTTTGCGGGTGCTCTGATGTGGTTTGCTTTCCTATCAAACAATTATTGTCTTTATCTCACCTCTTTCTATTTTATGCTTGTTACTATCTTGAAACACTTCTAATCTTCGGCATTGATATGACCTTATTGTGTTGCAAGTGCCGCAAAACTCTTACTAAAACCTTTAAAAGACGTGTGAAAACAACTTTTAAAAACAGAAACTAAGGTACATACGACGTTTGACCACAGCGGGGAACAAACTGCGAGCATCGCCCTCAGTTGTCCTCGCTAATCGCCACATCCCCCCAGCCCTCGTCAAATTTGAGCCCCCGTCCTCGGCCGTTTCACACAGCCGGAGCGGAGATTTCGGACACATTGCGAAACGTGACGGCCGGGTGGACGGTTTGCTTGTACAGTCGTCGCTCGTCTGCTGACTGAAAACACATGTTTCAATATGGGAACAAGGTGGGGGCCCCCGGAGTTTGGCTAACAATCGCTGCACGGCTGCTGCTGTCGTCGCCGCGCTCAGGGGATGTTTTATGGAAATGTCTGTGGAGACTCGTTATGTCGTGGTTCAATGTGGGAACAAGATGGGGGTCATTATCGAAATGTCTTTGGAAACTCGTTGCGATATTTTAAGAGAAATATTTTTTGGTAGGTGTTTTACGGCGCTCGCAACTACAAAAGGTCATAATAATATGAGCTCGTGGGACACACCAAACATTTTCAGGAAATTTTGAATTTTGCCCGGGTGGTGGCCGAAGCCTACTCTTATCGATTTTAGAACACCAAGGGATCTTTAACTTGCGCAACTTGCACACAGGACCTCCGAGATTTTTCACCCTTGTCTGAGAAGGCTAGATGTCGATCTTTCCTATCGGAAGACCTGGGATGTGGCTGAAAAACAGCAGTAAGAAGCAGCCATGGAGTTGCAGTAGAAAGGCTGCAGAAAGAGTCAGGAACCCAGAGGAGGGGGCAAAGGTGGTGGGGGCAGAAAGTGGAGACGAGAGCAGGGAAGGAGGTGAAAAGGGACAATTTTAGAGAAGAAAATGTGTCCGTTGCTACCTGGATTGGAACCCGGGACCTTTGAAGGGGAAGGCAAACATCTTAACCTCCTGGCCACGAGAGCCGTCGTTATGGGATTGTTTAATATTGCTGTGGAGAGTTGGGAAAAAGACAGTGGTCTTGGAAGGGGCCGGGGAGATGGGGAGGGGGTAGGAGGGTGTGGATGAACGTCCTGTCTTTGTGTATATATATGATTTCAGATTTTTATTGCAAAAGAGATCGTTATTTTTTTGTTTCTCTCTTTAAAAGGGGGTTGGCGCTTACAGGACCAAGAAAGGTGTGTCGATAGTGCCGTAAACACTTACTCAGTCAATTAAAGGAAGGTTTGGGGTGGAAAGTGGGCATGAGAGGGACAGAGGTGCTGAAAAGACATAGGGAACTATAGTTTCGAACGGGAGGGGGGGGAGTGGGTCAGAGAGAAAGACAAGCTATATAGATGGGTCAAAAGGGCACATAACAAAGAGAATTTGAGAGAGAGAGAGAGAGAGAGAGAGAGAGAGAGAGAGAGAGAGAGCGAGCTACATCTCATACGCCATCAGAACACTGCTCAGCTATGTCTTTTAGCTTTAGTAAGAGTTTTACGGCACTTGCAACACAATTAGGTCATTTTATAAGTGCCGAAGATCAAAGATGTTACAAGAGAGTAACAAACATACAAAAAGAATGAGAAGAGATAAGGACAATAGATGTTTGATAGGAACGAAAGAGCAAACCACACCAAAGCACCCGCCAATCGTTCACTAATAGATGTTTGATAGGAAAGATGGAGCAGACCACACCAGATCCCCTGCCAACCACGCGCGAGCTTCGTCCGATTCCCCCGCTCGTTAAGTTTGTTCCCACACGTCAGAGTGTCCGAGTGGTGAGAAAGCCGGACTCCGGACACACACACAGAGTGTCCACTACTGTCCACCCACGGCCAAACCAAGGCATTAGTGACCGGATGTTGTTGTCTTGTCTGGTCACTCACCACTTGACCGCCAACTGACCACAGTCTAAACACACCTAAACCCTCTTTCTGTCTTTGTATATTTTCTGTATCTGTAAGTTATTCCTTGTCTCTTGTTGTTTCTCTTTTTCTTGACCTCTCTTCCTCTCTCTCTCTCTCTTACTCTCCTTTTTTCCCCCTCTCTTTCTCTCTCTCTCTCTCTCTC
>NW_004798887.1:18453-19576 GCF_000002075.1 Aplysia californica | reverse complement strand
ACACACACACACACACACACACACATACTTACACACATCGCCATCATCATCATCACCATCGTCTTCATCATAAGAAAAATAATGATGATGATAAATGTAACCTCTACACATTATATTTGTGAAAGTCCGTCACTTTAACCGCCAAAAACTTCCGTACCACTTAACTTTCGAATTTGACAAAATTAATGGTGGTTCAGATTAATTTAAAGGTGCACAGTTTTATTGCGGAGCCTGAAGTCGCTGTAGTTTAATTTTCAGATTTTCATTAGTTTCGTTTAGATCTATTCTTGAGAAAGACTTCTAAAACGCCATTGTAAACAAGTGAGGTTTCCGTTCTCTAGCCGTGCGACTGTTGTTTGGAGAGTATAAATCTAAACTTTCTAATTTTTTACATCTCTCAAAATGTATTGCTCCATTCCAGTACTAGTGTAAATATAGTAGGCCAATGACTTTCAGTTGATGTTAATGCACCGATCATTCCTTTCATCGAAAGGGGGCCCAGTTAGTAAAATAATATCAGCAATAACGATAATAAAAATAATTCTGTAGAATTACTATTATTATGGCGCCTGATCCCTACTTAAGGCTCTAAGCGCCGTACAGAACAATAATAATAGGAGAGAATTCATTGTACTTCTTGCACGATTGTTATCTTTCATGCGCGGGCGTTGCCATGGAGACGAGAACAACACTCCTTGAAACCCATCATGCAGCGCGCGACGGGTCTTAAGACTGATACGATGGGATTGACAGTTGATCTCCCAGGTTCCGGTACCGGGCCGGAGGAGCTGGGCTCTCTTTCTGTGACGTGTCACGGGCAGACTGGCGTCATTGGTGGAGAGGTTATGGTCTTTGTGGTGGTGGTTTCGTCAGTTTTGGTCAGGTTTTACGGCGCTCGCAACTGCATAAGGTCATATGAGCGCAGATGGGTGGTTCGCGGGTGCTCTGGTTTGGCTTGCTCCTTCTTCCACATCAAACATCTATCGTCCTGATCTCTCCTCCTTCTTTTTTGTGTTCGTTACTCTCTTGTAACACCTGTGATCTTCGGCACTTATATGACCTTATTGTGTTGAAAGTGCCGTAAAACTTTTACTAAAGCTAAAACTAAAACAGACACACACAC
>NW_004798887.1:14786-16070 GCF_000002075.1 Aplysia californica | reverse complement strand
GGGGGGGTGGGATTAATGTGTTTGTTTGTTCGTTTGTTTGTTCGTTTGTTTGTTTGTTTGTTTGTTTGTTTGTTTGTTCGTTTGTTAACTAGGCTTACCATGTTTTGCTCATCGACACACCCCAGTGATCACCCCTCATATCACCGGCACTAACGTAACAATACTTGAACTCTAAATTCTTCAAACACTTGGTTTCTCAAAGCCCCAGAGTGGGTGGTTGGCGGGAGCTCTGGTGTGGTTTGCCCCTTCATTCCTATGAAATTATAGCTGTCGTCTTTAGCTCTCCTCCTTCTTATAGGTATATGTTACTTTCTAGAGACACCTCTAATTTTAGGCACTTAAATTATGACCTAATTGTGTTGCAAGAGCTGTAAATCATTTACTCTAACTAAACAACACAGATGTCCAAGGAAGTTATTCGTGTTATAGTAGTGGGAGTGGGTGGTTGGCAGGTGATCTGGTGTGGTTTGCTCCTTCTGATCTTTCAAACATCTATCTTCCTTATCTCTCCTTTGTTTTAGTTTGTTACTCTCTTGTAACATCTCTAATTCTTTGATTTTAGTGAACGGTGATTAGTGATTTTACGGCACTATAAATTAGGACAAAAAATGCTGAAGATCAGAGGTGTTACAAGAGAGTAACAAACCATAGGTGTTTGGTAGGGAAGAAGGAGCGAACCACGTCCGAGCACCCGCCAACCACCTACTCAGCACAGTCTTTTAGAATAACAAATATTTCAAGCCGACTAATAGTTTTCTGTGGGTGGTTGGCAGGTGCTCTGGTGTGGTTTGCTTCTTCTTTCCTATCGAACATATATCGTCCTGATCTCTCTTCCTTCTTTTTTTTGTGTTTGTTACTCTCTTGTAGCACCTCTAATCTTCGGCACTTATATGACCTTATTGTCTTGCAAGTGCCGTAAAACTCTTACTAAAACTAAAATTAATAGTTTTCTCCCAAAAACTGAGTTACGCCCTTTTGGTCCGAGGTACGACACAAGGTGGGTCCATCGCGCCTATGTTCTGTGGCGACATCCCACAGAGACATCGCAGGCCAGTGGCGGGAGATAACGGATCACAGGCCAGGTCAGTGCGCGGTTCTAATTCTGTCGGCAGCCGACCCCAAAACGGGGCATGTTTGATTGCGCGAGGGTTCGGGATAGACAGAAGATCGATGGTGATTGTTGTTGGGTAATTATTGCGTCATGGGGCCTGGTGTGAGGTCAATTTGGAGAGGTAGATCGGGAGAGACGGTTGGGGGGTGGTGGGAGATACGGTTGGGGAGTGA
>NW_004798887.1:9319-10272 GCF_000002075.1 Aplysia californica | reverse complement strand
ATGGATGGATGGATGGATGGATGGATGGATGGATGGATGGATGGATGGATGGATGAGCAAACTGGTGAATTGATTGATGCATGGCTGGTTGGATGGACAGATGGATGGACGGATGAATAGACTGGTGGGTGGATGGAAAGATGAAAGGATGAGCAAACTGGTGACTGAATAGATGGTTGCATGGATGAACTTGGATAGATGAATCAGTTTGAAAAATTCCGAGGTACAAAGAATCTGTTTTCCCCCCTAACGGTAAAGGATAGGGGTGGCCACCATTGAGGTCGCACGTGTCTTGTGACTACTGCTGTGAAACATTTGCCCTCCTGTCTTTTAGAGAGACAGCTTCCTTTTTTCTTCTTTTTCAATGATCCATGTAGCTGTTGATACTTTGGATAGTTTTTCTCAGGGCGTCGTCCGTAGCTTAGATAATGCAAAGTGGTTATAAACGGGAGGAAGGGGGGGAATACACATACTACACAACGGAACAGCACCTGAAGGGGGCGCTCATAACCCGGAACAGAGAGGGGAGAGATCAGACGAGAACCGGCAAATTTCGCGCGCGTCGTGTGAGAGAAGGAACGGCCATATTGTTCCCCCTCGTCCGATTCGCCGCGACTTTCTCTGAGAGCTGCCGCCATAAAGGGAGAGCAATCTCGCCAAGACGATGCTCTTATGCTTTTCAGCGCAAGGCATTGCGCTTAGGAATAGGGTAATGAATCCATAGAATACCGTCTGAGAAGGAGCGGAGAATAAATTTAATGAAGCGTGCTCCATTCAAATGTCACTTCTCGCTCAGCCGTCCGCTCGCATCTTTTACACGTCTGAAATCGATGGATGGACGGATGGATGGACGAACGGACGGAGGGACGGGGTCAGGATCTTTTGGGTGGTGGCTCGTTCGTTCATTCGTTCGCTAGTTCGCTCGTTCTCTCGGTTTTCAAGAGGTGGTTGGG
>NW_004798887.1:7382-8643 GCF_000002075.1 Aplysia californica | reverse complement strand
AGAGAGAGAGAGAGAGATAGAGAGAGAGAAAGAGAGAGAGATCGTTTTGATTTCGCGAAATAATTCATAGAAACGAAATGTTGTTCACGAATTCTAGAAGTCATAAAATCCTACTTTTACTGCCTCAAAAATACCGCGACACCTACCAATACCAAGATGTTTGAACTCTTCATCTTCAGCTCCCTTTACAACGTTCAAAGCGCGTCTTTCGCCATGTACCTCTGAAGGTCAAAAAAAAAAAAGAAAGTAAAACGATATTTGATGTGATTTATTTATTAGATGCCAACATTGTATGACATCGCAAGAAGCAAATCTAAAAACCTTGCCTTTTAAAAAAAAACAGACAATAAACTCAAGGAACGAAAAAGTTCTCAAATTTTTGCTTTCACTTTCAACATTTGCTCTTAAAGAAGCTCGGTCGCGATATCTCTTTCTTTTGCTGTCTTTTTCTTTTGCTGTCTTTTTTTTCTTCTTTTTATTTGGAAAACCAGTAAACAATATGCCTTTCCCTTTCTATTGTTTCTTTGTATTTTGTTCTCCATTCTATTTTGTCCTAAACAAAAAATAAATAAATAAAAGGCGCACTCCAAGAGGCGCTGGTCTGAGCGACACGCAGCCACATCTTCCTCACGCTTCATTAGACCGCTCAGAAAGGAGGCCCTTAGCGAGCTGTGTGTGTGTGTGCGGCGCGGGGCCCATATGGTGGCTGAGGGGGGATTGAGGTGAGGGAGGAGGAGATGAAGAGGGTGGAGGACAAGAAGGAGGTGGAGGTATTAGGGGGGAGAGTATATACTGATGAATATGAGGACAAGGGTCGGGAGGAGACTTTGTGAGGAGGAGGAGGAGGAGGAGGAGGAGGAGGAGGTATTAGAGGGGGAAGAGAACACAGAAATATGAGGGGGAGGTTAGGGGGAGGTTAGGGGGAGGTTACGGGGTGGGGGCAAGTTTCTCACCTGAGCTAGGGTCTAGAGACATAGGGACGAGGAGGAGGAGGACTAGGAGGAAGAGGAGGAGGAATGATGGAGAGATTTGGGGTGGGGACAAACTTTTCACCAAGGATAGGTCCTGGAGACTTCGAGGAGGGGGAGGAGAAAAGTGGAGGAGGAGGGGGGGGGGTATAAGAAGAGAAAGAGGACACAGAGAAATGAATATGAGGGGGTCGTTGGGGTTTGTTGGGGCGTCGGCCAAGTTTGTCACCTAGGCCAGGGCCTGAAGACTTGGAGATGGGGGGGGCGGAGGGTGAGAGGAGGAGGTATAAGGA
>NW_004798887.1:3839-4779 GCF_000002075.1 Aplysia californica | reverse complement strand
CCCTTCTATTCCTCGCCCCTGACCGTCCAGCTGTAAGCCTAGCTCCTAGCTCCCTCCTAACCTAACCTAGCTTGTTTCTTTCAACTCATCTCGTGCCAAACAACGGCGCGGACCTATCGCGTGCCTCCATAGTCCATTACTTCCGGGAAAGAATCGCCCGTGAAACTGGCTAGCCGTGTTTCTATTGAGCTGCTAGACAATCTCAGCCCAGCTCCCATTGTTCATGCCACTCCAAGAATAGGCTCAGGAAGCGGTGACCTCAACTGACTGCCTTAACGCTTACATCCCTACGGAGCTTTTCCTCTTTGGGGACGAGGTTTCATATCTTCGGTGCTCTTTTGTGCAAAGAAGTTTAATGACAGTGATTTCTTTTTTCACCTCACACTCACACTCTTTTTTTTAAAGAGAGATTTTCTGTAAAGGATTCTTCTTTTTTTCTGTTATTCTTTTCTTTTTTTTTTACCTCACACTCGCACTCTTTTTAGAGATTGTCTGTAAAGGATTCAGGTATAACCTGATGTGTGATGGCTTTGTTCTTGGAGTGGATATAAAATCTGAAAAGAAAAGAGGAATGTCCGACCGACACACTGGCTGGATTGGAGGTGAAGAGAGGGCGGCCTTTGAAGAATTAAAACCGTCAAATTTCGGTGCGTGTGTATGGGTGTGTGTGCCAATATATTAGATTCCTCTCTGCTAATCCTCTGAGCTGGGTGAACTAGAAGCGTGAAAAAGCATGATAAAAATGACTATAAATGTTATTTTATCGTGTGTCAATGGCTGGTGAGGAGGCTGGGTGTGTGCGTGACGTGATGCCTTTTGGTTGGTTGATCGAACGAGTGGTTTTTGTGTAGTTGGTACGTTAGTACTTTTTTCTGAGTCCGGTGGGTTTCTGTTATTGTTGTTTTTATTATTTTAATGTTATTATTATTATTATTATTAT
>NW_004798887.1:0-3739 GCF_000002075.1 Aplysia californica | reverse complement strand
TGTGTATGTGTGTGTGTGTGTGTGTGTGTGTGTGTTATGTGTGGGTAGGGGTGGGGAGGAAGCATTTTAATTATTCCAGAAGGAGTGGTATAATCTATACGGAAGATTTTCTAGATTTCATTATAGCTAACTCTTGTTTTCCGAGTTTTTCATCATCTTTGATGGTGTCACAATTCACAGCAACAACACCACAAATGTTCGTAGAGATCCCTAGTTGGATTTACTCATATGAGAGGAGTATAATATGACAACTGATCATAATGTGCCTGTAGTGTTGTCCTTTATTTTATTTGTTTTGTTGATTGTTGCTTTTGTTTGTTGTTATTTTCTATTTTGTTTTGTTTTGGGGTGGGTTTTTTGGGGGGAGGGGTATTATCATTTTCATTTATTATTTTCTTGTTGTTGTCGTTGTTTTTATTCCTGTTTTTTGTTCTTTAGTCATTTATCGTTGTCATTTTGTTTCTGGTGGTATTGGTCTCGTTGCATTTTTTTCGCTGTTGTTGTTTTTATTGTTACCTTTGTTGTTGTGACTACTTGTGTTGTTATTAGTGTCATATCTGTTCTCTCTGCCGTTAATTTTGATGACGGTAACAACGATGTTACAGTAAATTGCTGTTGTCGTGTTCAGATGGTCGTGCAGTCATTGACTAGTTTGATGCGGAATAAGTGCGTAGGTTTCCTACTGTCCACGAGACTCTTGACTCTAAAACAGTTTTATTTTCATGAATATGCATACATGCAAATTAATACTCTCGACTTTGGCTGGCCAATTTGTGAAAGTATTATCCTTGGCCCTTGAACCCAGTCAGACTATCGAGGTAAAGAATAAGGAGCCTCTACAAGAAGAAATTCACTCCACTGTGGAGGAAGTCCGTAAGTGCTCGAGGCCACATCGAAATGATGATTGGCTGGGAATAAAACTGGACATTGCTGGACATTGCTGGACATTGCTGGTCATGTCTGGCAGATGGACAGACTCCTAAATATGTCCACGGGTCTCGTTTTCTCTTGTCGTGTTGGTCATTGCGACGGCAGGGAACTTTGCTCAACAACGCCAAACTTCTTCACGTGGCGTCGGTGGCCTGGTAGTTAGGCTACCGGACTCGTAATTGTGAGATTACGGGTTCGATGGTTCGAGGGTTCGAGCCTCAGCCTGGTGCGACATTGTGTCCTTGGGAAATGCTCATTGCGTGGATTCCCCTGTGGCTCAGTCCTTTCGGTGATGGACGTTAAACTCAGAGGTCTCGCCTTTTAAAAATAACTAAAAGTGTTGATAGGAGGGTTGAACCTAAGCCATTTCACCATTTCTTTCTTTGCTTCCACTGACCTGGCCATCTCAGTCGCTAAAAAGGTTTTAGGGCCCTTGCGATTGCTTAAGTTTATTTGAGCACGCGGGACAAAAGTTGGTTGTTTTCCCTTGGCTCGAGTTTGCACGTAAGAATAAATGTGGTATCTAAAAACATAGTAGAAATGTAGTTTTTAGAAAACAAAATGGTAGTTTACAATTTCAGAATAACGCTAGTTACTGTTGGGAGTGAAGATAAATTATCTTTATAAAATCGAGAATTCTGTTGGAATCAATGATGGTGATCAAATTTCTTGAAATGAGTGCATTTAAAATATTTCATTCCGGCCTGTCCAAAGTTCAGACGTTATAATAGAATGTGCCTGAACGCAAAGTCGGTATCGCATCTGACCCTGGCCTGTGTTCAACTTTCGCTGTTTGCTTGCTTTATATCATTTCTGTAGTTAACTGCTTCCATCGCTGTTCACTGACGTCTGTGGTGTTGCAGTTAGGCGCTTGTTTGTCACATGCAGACGACATGAGTTCGATTCCCGTATGGGGAGAATTTTTATCAAATGTGTGGCGTGCTGACAAAAGGAGCTACTTCTCGCAATCCACAAATGGATATATAGGCCGAAAATCGACTTTAGGGTCAAATTTGTAGATGTTCTATTGGTGCCATATTCTTTAACTATAACCTGTCTTTTCATTATTTTATACTTATAAATTGTAAAAACTTCATATATAAGCGTGATGTATCTATTTCCTTAAGGTCTGAATCCGAGAAGTAATTCATTTTGTCAGCTCGCTTCACAACTATCTCAGTCTTTGTGCTAAGACGTTTTTCCCTCCCTGCAAGGATAGGCCCTGACAGGCATGTTCGAACCTCGCCATGTAATACTAACGTTAAAGAAAATTTTAAGATCTTTTCACAACGTCCAACTTCTTAAAAACGCTTCCAGCTACGCTGTCCTGGTATGTTTGGTCGTTTTTAAGGACAAGCGGGCTAACCCAGATTTTGGGGGTTTCAAAAATCTTGACCTATACCAAAAGTGGGCATTGCCCTACCTTTAGAAGCAGTTTGGTTTCATTGGTTTGTATGTTTGTTTGGTTATAGAGAAAACGCTCCTTGTCTTTTAAAGAAACTGAACAAGGGGTAAAAACTTTACCTTCGATTTTCTCAAAACAGCATTTTTTGGGATAGCCCTCTTGTGCTTAAAAGTGACCATTTGTCTTTCACTGTCCTGTTTCTTCCTTCGTTTCTCAGCTGTCGAGCTACTTTGTGACGTCAGTGGCCAAGAAGTTCGACCCTCGGACTCGCAACCGTAAGGTCATGGGTGCGAATCCTGTCAAGGCCCCGATTCCTTGTCTTTGGGAAAGGCACTTCACACAAAATTTCCTCACAAGGAAATAATTAAGCAAACTCAATTCTTAAAAAGAAAACTATAGATTTCCCTCAAACAAACACATAAACAAGCAAACAAACTTAATTCTTTAAAAACAAAAATAGAGTTCCCTCAAACGAACAAACAAATAAACAAACAAACGAACAAACAAACACATAAACAAACAAACAAACTTAATTCTTAAAAAGAAAAATAGAGTTCTCTCAAACAAATAAACAAACCGATAAACAAATAAAAAAGAGAAACAAACTCATTTTTTCTAAAAGGGGAAAAAAGAGTTCCATGAGCAAAGTATGTCAATATTATGAAGATTACTTTTCCTATTCTCCCAACAGACTTTCTATATATATATTGTGTTGTTTCATCAGTTGATCAACCGTCAAATGTGAAGACGTGAGACTCCAGAAAAACGTCATTTCATTTACGCCAGAACACCGAGACCAGCTCGGAGTGACTTAAATTGGTGGGTGATTGGCGAATGGCGGGTGCTGCAGCGTGATTCTCTCCTTCTTTCCTATCAAACATCCTTGTCTCGCCAACTTCTTTTTTTGTGTTTGCTACTCTCTTGTAACTCTTCTAATCTTTGGCATTTACACAAAACTCTCACTAAAACAAAAAACTTCTCCTTTGTGTTGGTTACTCTCTTGTAACACTTCTACTCTTCGGCACTTAACGAGCGGTTGGAGGGCGACAATGGTAGGTCATACTTCTTTGCTTTCCTTCTGTTGTATCTGTCTTTCTATCTAACTTTTTCTCAGAAATGAAAGACCGTTATTGTGTCGATGTCTTCTCTTTACCCAAACAAACAAATACGCTCTTGTAAAACCTCTAAGCTCTTATAGTATGACCTTGCAAGTGCCGTAAAACTCGCACTAAGATTTGAAAAAGAAGTGACGAGGTCACAGCTAAGACAGCAACTCCTACTCTTCAACTCCTACTCTTCAACTCCTACTCTTCAACTCGACAAAAGTAGAAAACATTCTTCTCTCCTATGGTTTTGTTTTTCTGTGCGCCTCTCTCGGACATGTTCACCTCCTAGCTGATTGAC
>NW_004798886.1:60241-62150 GCF_000002075.1 Aplysia californica | reverse complement strand
ACTCACACACTATACTACACACTATTGCACATACACACACTTTTTATTCTCTGTTAAAGAGGTTTCACTTACTTCGAATACTTGGAAAGGATCGAATCTGAGGAAAGACAATGTTGACAAGGATTAATGATGTGACCAATCAATGAGGCTACCTCAGTTTACAACACGGTTCGACCAGATAGGGTCGAGATCCTGAAATGTCTCTCTCGCCAGCCGATTGAGGAGGAAGATAGGGAGGCAGAGGCCAGTACTGCTGTGGAGAGGATGGTGCTTTTGGGAATACAAAAAAGGAAGCGGAAAATCTGGCACCCTTGCAGGAAAAAACAGAAGAACGTTCAACCAGATATGCACTGGCACAATCAGTGGAAAGACCCTAGGCGACATTTTGGAGAGAGCAACGGAGCATCAATGGACATGTCCGGAGTGCATGGATGTTGCTTCCCGAAACAATGAACAATGAATGACCAATCATTTCTGGGGTTGATGAATACTTCCATAGCATAATTGGTCGCCTTGAAGCACAAGCGGGCTAACCCAGATTTTGGTAACCAAAAGTGGGCATTGCCCTACCTATAGGAGAATTTTGATTTCATTGGTGTGTGTGTATATCTGTTTGGTAACAAAGAAAACTCTCCTTGTATTTTAAGAAACCGAAGAAGGGGCAAAAACGTAACCTTTGATTTTCTCAAAACAGCATTTTTCGGGACAGCCCCCCCCATGTGCTTAAAAGTGACCAATTGGCGGGTGGCTATAAGTTGATCCGTTAGCCCAGGAGGCACCATGCATGACTGTGTAGAAGATAGCTTTGGCTCGAATCTAGAATAAAAGGTGGTCTTGATTTATGGTGAGTTTTTGAGTCTCTCCTTCCATTTTATAAGTAGTTTTGGTTCTATAAGAGGTGGGCGTTAATTTTGGAGGACTTGTCTCTTATTGGTTGGCGGCTGAGGGCACCGCTGGTAAATCCGTCAGGCAACGGCTGCTCTTTGCCCTCTATAAAAGTTCCGCTGCAAAGCATTCGCACCATGGGCGCCCAAAAGAAGGGGGAAAAGCAAAACAAAACAAATTAAAAAACCACAAACAACAACAACAACATCAACAACAACAATAACAACAACAACAACAACTACATCAACAACAGTCTCGCTATAACAGTCGAGTGGGCGTGTCACCATTTCTCCCGTTGGCTCTAGTAGAGTGAAATGGTGCTCTCAATAACGAACCAGAAAAACGTCAAAATGCACGATCTAGGATATTATGCTACAAGTCTATGGCTTAGACAAACAAATGTATTCTTACGCTGGCTCGGAGCGTGGAAGCTTCTTCCGAAAATTTGACATCACGATGCTGAGGCAGAACTGTGGCAGGCAAAAAAATAATCCGTGGTAGGCAAAATGTCTTGAAGACTGCTTCAAAATAATTCGGGTTCCTTGAACTTCCTGGATTTCAATTCTGGAAACTCAGGCATTGTGTGACCTCTGGGAGGGCGTTAACGTCGTATATCCGTAGCTTTCAAGTCAAGAGATTCTGTGTGGGAGATAAAAGAAAGAGATTTGTCAGATTGGAATGGGGAGAAGAAGTGGCAGATAATGACGGTCTTAGCAGGAAAATGACAAACGGAATAATTATTCTTAATGGAATAATGCTAAATAATAATTGAAGCATATTAGAAGTGTTCCTTAAAAAAACAACAACATATAAATAAACAAACAAACAACAACAACTATAAACCAAGGACGAATTACAGTTTTTTTAAATATTTTAAAAAGACGAAGACTGAAGTCAATCTATATTCCTAGTCACACAGTGAGGATTAGTTGCTAAACAAAACTAGGACGAAAGGTGGATGGGTGTCCGGATTCTAAACGGAACAATAACGAATTGTGTGCGAGTGTGTGTGTGTGTGTGTGTG
>NW_004798886.1:57772-58799 GCF_000002075.1 Aplysia californica | reverse complement strand
AGACAATGAAATTTACCAATGTAAATCTAAATTAATCATTTCTATTCTCATTGTCTACGTTAACCATGACGTCAAAAAGTTTCAGAGTCCTGTGTCCACTTAGTATATCTGACTAACGTGAGGTCACTCATAGACATGACAACGTAAGTAGGCCTATAAGTCGGAATTGGAAAAACAAATAAAATTGATGAAAAATAAACCAAATATTGAACAAAAACCCCATAATTCTTGCTGCAGTAGATTTCGCCACAAATCTCAATTTTTTTAAAAATATTTTTTTTTTTATAGTAGAAGGGTTTTTTTAAGGCGCTCGCAACTGCATAAGTTCATAGGAGCGCCAAGGGGTGGGTGTCAACAGAGAAGTCTTTACAAGGACTAAGACTTGGACTGCTCACCTCTCTAGCTTCAACAGCACAAGGTCCTCTTCGACTATCAAGGCACCCCAAAATAGCAGGTCACAAGAGAGTGACAAACAAACAAAAGAAGTAGAGGAAAATGACAATAGTAAGGATCAGGAAAGAAAAAGCAGCAGTTCCCTGTTGTAGATCAGGTACAGTTATGAGCGTGGCATGCGTCAGCCCATTTACAATTCTACTATGCTTGAATGAGATATGTCCCCCATTTGGGAATGGCCTAAAGACACTTCAGTCACTGGCACTGCCCCGGGGGGTCAAAATCCCAAATGAAGGACAGCATTACAATCCTCGCTGTAGTCGAATACGCCAATAAGCCTAAATGGTCAAATTTAAGGGCACGTTAAAAATACACCCCCCCCCCCAAACCACAAATGGCTGAATACCAGATAAGAAAACAAATCAAAATAAATCAAGTCAGCCAGCAAAAAGAAGAAGACATTTTGAACAAATACTAGCAAAACAATAAATGAATTAACAAACGGAAAAGGACAATAAATCCACAACACAAAAACCAAAGCACACAAGCCGAAAGAAAACAGTCACGTCACCCCACGCCTTGACATCACGTCACTTGATCTGACCTCTATTATACCAGGAGACAGGAAAGGGGG
>NW_004798886.1:52134-53119 GCF_000002075.1 Aplysia californica | reverse complement strand
CTCTCTCTCTATCTCTTGATCTCGCGATCACGCCCCTCCCCTCTCTCTCTTTCACTAATGAGAAAGTACAGACCGACCCTTCAAAATAGAACAACAGACATAGCCTAGAATAGAAATGTTAATTATACCAGGCAGATCAAAGCCCCTAACCTGCGTTTTCTTTTAGCTTTGCAACACAATTAGGACATAAATGACTTAGTCCCAAAGATTAGAGGTGTTACTAGAGAATATCAAACATAAAAACGAAGGAGGAGAGACAAGGACAATAGATGTTTGATAGGAAGGATCGAAGAAGCAAACCACACCAGAGCACCCGCTAACCACCCACGCACTTAACCTAGAAGAGCGCCTATCTTTACCGTCACCGAGAGGGCAGTGTAAACTGTCGTGCCTGTGTCGTATCGGCTCCAGTGTCGTTTCGTGTATATCCACATTATTGCGATAATTTTATTGTTAACTGTACATTTTTTTACACTACCATCGACACAGTTTATTTCAATTTAGGAAGCGAGCTTCTTCGACCCCGCTTTTTAGGGTGAATTTAATCCTAATAATATAATGCATTTGATTGGAAACAGAGTCACAGAAAGCATTTCCCCATATGGTTTGTAAAAGATTTCAGGAAAATGCATCGCTTGACCATTAACGTTAGAGTTAACTAAAGAAATGATAAAGAGTAAAATAAAACCTTAAAGAGGTATTTTAAGACAAGACAGAAGTATAGCAATCGGTTGATGTATGTTTTACTCCCCAATTGACACAAAATAGGTTGTTTTTTTTAAAGACTAGGGCTGAGTCAACCTTACCATTCAGGTCCAACCCTCTATGGGCTGAGCAAGGAAACAGCCTTACAGAAGACAGACGTAAATACTCGGTTGATCTCATCGCCTTTCTTCGCAGAAGTCTTGAGTTCGAATCCCGAGTTTCCAACATTTCTGTTTCTCGCTGTTGTTGTTGTTGTTGTTGTTGTTTTTGTTGTTGTTGT
>NW_004798886.1:49217-50522 GCF_000002075.1 Aplysia californica | reverse complement strand
CCATCGACACAATTTAGAACATCATCTACCTGGCCAAAGGGCTAGAACCCAGAAGGTCGCTGGATCGGAACAGATCATAATCAAGGAGACGTGGTGCATGGTGCATCTACCATACTAACTATATTTCAGGGCGCTGCACAGTGGCGACCAACAGTGGCATTGTTTGTAAACTGTTCTGTATTTGTGTAATAGTGTGTATTTATGTATGTATTTATGCATGCATGTATTTATGTATGTACGTATTTATATTATGTATTTATGTATGTATGTTTGCCATTGTAAAACAAAGTGCCCTTCTGGGACAAATAAAAGTGTAACTTATAACTTAACTTATACTATCAAGGCCATTCCGGGCTGAGAGTGATATAGCATTCCTGGAGAATGACCAAGGAGCTCGGATTATTTCCCACCCCCCCTCCCCAATTTTGCACCCTTTACAGGAATCGAACTCGGGTATCCTGCATACGACAGTGGAGCGCCTTTATAACTACAGAAGATGGTGAATACATAATTTAATTTAAGTTGTCGTTGAAAGCTTAAAACAGGGGCTAACCCCGAAATGTGGCCAGATTTAAATGTCAGTAAGTTTAAAGTAACCTTCATACCCCACGCCTCCCCAACCTCTCCAAAAAAAAATAAATAATAAACAAACAAATACATTAATAATTTTATTCAAATAAAACGAAATAATGATAATTTGAAATAAATCTACTTAATTTTTTTTTTAATTGAAGAAAAATGAAAACCCCGTTTTGGAATTTCCTTGGTCTGGCAAGCACATACTATAATTTGGGGGTTTCAGCTTTACTTAGGGCCACATTTTAGGTCACCATGACATTGAACATGAAAGAAGCTTTTAAGAATCCAAGGTCGAAATTTTTCTTTAACCAGTTAAAGCATAAATAATGGCGCTCATATGACCTTATGCAGTTGCGAGGGCCGTAAAACCTTACTAAAACTAAACTTTGAAAAAAGCCTAAATAAATTATCAGAAATAACTCAATGCTCATTCGTTGTTCATTTACAACGTAGCATTTCAAAGGGCCTTTTATAGATTTATGACTCGCATCTGTGGTGCAGTGGTTAGGTTGTACGCCGATGTATACAGAAATATGAATTCGATTCCCATGTTGGGATGTTTGTGTTTTATTCTTAATCGAGTAAGCCCATCTCGGTCTGTCTGCTAGGATGTTTTGACTAATTAGCCCTCTCCACCCCCACCCTCTCTCTCTCTCTCGCTCACTATTGCTCATGTCAGTTCTGGAACCCCCTCCACCTCCCTCTCCCTCCATCCACCCTCTCTCT
>NW_004798886.1:43079-45858 GCF_000002075.1 Aplysia californica | reverse complement strand
GTATAAATGACCCCCTCCCTCCCACCCCCAACCCCCTTTTTTTTTAAAATCCCATGTTTTCACGTCGGTAACATTTTAATCGAATTTGTTTTGTTTTGGGCTCAACAGATTTATCTTCATTTCAGAACACAATTCTGTGTAGATTATACTTTAAAAATCATTTTAAAATATCTTTGACCAAAAGCACAAAAAGTGGAAATTTGCAGTTTCCAAGGACACTCAAGCTTTGGAAGTCACCAAACTTTGGCAGCCATTTTTTTGATAATTTTACCTCTGACTTAAGGCGTCCCCCACCTCCTTCCATCACAAATATCTTTACTTCTATTCAAGATAAATGGGTATTTTTTTTTTCAACCAAAACCAAGACACATGAACAATCTTTAATTAAGATGATACCAATAACTCCACATGTCCAAAACACGACGAGCGCCTGACTCAACCTTGTTGCGGCACATTTAAATATCCGCTTTGTGTCAATGATGTCAAGGCATAATAACCACTAGAAACACTACACACTTGTAGATCATGTCATTCAAAAGCCGAACTCGATTCTGCGTTTGTCAAGTGTGGTAAAGAAGAGGGTTGTATGAGAAAGTTGTTTATCCATTAGTAAGCGTTTTGCGACACTTGCAACACATCAAGGTCATAATATTATAAGTGCCGAACATTAGAGGCGTTACAAACACAATAATAAAAGAAAAGGAGGAGAGATCAGGACAATAGATGTGTAATAGGACAGAAGGAGAAAAACCACACCAGAGCACACACCAACCACCCACTGCCAAGATCAGAGTAAGTTGTTTCTGATTTGGTTCAAGTACACAGAGGCATGTCGACATGACAACGTCCATTCGTTTTTGTGGAATTTTGTTCTTAAAATAAGTATTTTTACGCCTTCAACGATACACAAGCTTTGAACCTTAATGCCAGTGCCATCCAGGGTGTGAGAGATACAACATACTAGCAGAAAGACCGGTATACTCGATTAAAAAAAAACTGTTTCTCTACTTGGGAATCGAACTCGGATCTTGAAGCGACATGTACGGCTACACCATAGACGCATATCATGATCATAATATTATGTTCATCATCGTCATCAACATTGCCTTTCTCACCCTGGGTCAGGGTATAGCTGTGGGTGGTTGGCGGGTGCTTTGGTGTGGTTTGCTTCTTCTTCCCTATCAAACATCTATCGTCCTTCTCTCCCCTTCTTCCTTTTTATGTTTGTTACTCGCTTGTAACACCTCTAATCTTCTGGCGCTCATATGACCTTTTGCAGTTGCGAGCATCGTAAAACCTCTACTAAAACTTTTTTTAAAAAGGGTATAGCCCACGAACAAACACTTTCCACCTTTCCCAATCCTGGACCAGCCGCTTGATGTTTTTCCATAGACGCATAATTATTATGATCATATTATGTTAGTGCTGAGGAAAATACAACCCAGAAAGGCAGACAGAAAAGAGGGCGAAGGGGAAGAAGTAAGACGCACAAGTGGCCCTCTCCAGCCAACCACTTGTGAGAGAGACAGAAGGAAGTGAAATCAGTGAGTGTTAAAGTAAAGTAAATGCAGACTAGCATGCGGGTGGTTAGAGAGCGCCACAGGAAGACCCTACTTCTGGTTTTTTTCCTCTTTCGTCCCAGTCTGTCTGTCTGTCTGTCTGATCTTACTTGTTCCCAGGACTGAATCACCGCTTTTGCTTCGATTTGTATCTTTTTTTTTCTCAAGAAAACAAACAAACAACAAAACAAAATAAAACAAAAACAAACAAAAACAAAACAAACATAACAAAGCAACAAATGACATGATGATTTTATAATACTGCTGTTGTATGTGGTTAAAAAAACAAACCCAGTTACGATGTTTTGTTGTATGACGATAAGACAAGACAATGTTTATGACTGTTTAGTGATGAGAGTTTGACGGTGGTAGCAATTGCAAGCGGTCATATGAGCGCGCAGACAAAATAAGATAACAGTACCTATGTCATTGATCATCGTGAAAGAGATTAACACTGGTTTTTGCTTCATGATGTGGATGTATAGGTCTGTACACCGCATTACAAGAACACACCATACTCAGGATTCAATACTCTGGGTCGCAGATAGCCGCAACAAAAATTGTTATTGATTCCTTTGCACAGATCCGCTGGCCAGATAGACAGACAGACAGACAGACAGACAGACAGACAGACAGACAGACAGACAGACAGACAGACAGACAGACAGACTGACAGACTGATACATACACACAAATATTAGACAAGTACACACACAGACACAAACACACACATACATATACACCTACACACACATACACATCACACACACACACACATACACATACACACACACACACACACGCTCGCACAACAACAACAACAACAACAACAACAACAACAACAACAACAACAACAACAGCAACAAGAAACCCTTCCTCCCACAACAGCAACAACAATAACAAATAACAATTGATATCACCACCATCACCATCAACTTTTCAGTCAGATAAAACCTGTTACAACAATAGTAACTTCAAAGACAGCATCGGAGTCGAAAACTACAGCAATGACAACATGACACGCGGACGAAGGAAATATACAGGGCAATTTCCTTAAAACGAGAGTCAATTTAAGTCTCGCAGTGACCAGTCCTTACTGGCAAAAATCAGGACCGGTCACTTCTCTGGGCTGCGGGCCTACAAAAATAGAACAGACAAAAGATCGGAACCAATCTGTCCACTGTGCTGCAAGGAGCCTCAAGATTTGGAGCACTGGCTGC
>NW_004798886.1:40506-42812 GCF_000002075.1 Aplysia californica | reverse complement strand
CACACACACACACACACACACACACACACACACACACACACACACACACACACACACGGCAACATCAAGGTCCACAACGAACAGGAGAGATAATGACGGCGAAGCCCCACAACTATCCACATTGATAACAACAGTAACGGCAACAACAGCAGCAACAGCAAACATGATAAAGAAGACAGCGAGAAACAACGACTACTATAGGAGCAGCAACAACAAAAACGACAATCACCATACCCTAAATAGCAACAGCAATAAAACGACAATAACAACAACAGCAGCAGCAACAACAACAATAACAACAACAACAACAACAACAACAACAACAACAACAGCAATTACCTCAACTTAAACAACAGCAAGAGCAACACGTTTTACAACAACAACAACAACAGCAACAACAACAACAACAACAACAACAACAACAACAACAACAACAACAACAGCAATTACCACAGCTGAAACATCAGCAAGAAAGACAATTATTACAACCATAACAAGAGAAAAAAAACCTAATAACAACAACAACAACAACAAACAATAGCAATTATCATAACTTGAACAACAGCAAGAACAACAATTACCTCAACCAACCAAAACAACAACAACAAAACCACCGCCATCAACAACAACAACGGCAACAAAAATAATAACAGCAACAAATCAGCATAAACAAAAAGAACCAAGACAGCATTTTGTTTACAAACTCAACAAAATCTAGACATAATAATCAGATAGATTCCCGTGAGAGTTCGACTGACTAAAGTCTGTATGGCTGTAGGTAGAGTTTCCTATACATCTCTTGCTTTCTTTTAAGCATAATCATTATCATTGTTCACAAACACAGTTTGACCAAAACAAACATATGAAACGGGCTTACTGTATATGATAATACATCTCTTTAGCGTTCTATTTAACATAATATTGTCCATTAACACAGCTTGATCTAAAACACACAAATGTAAAATGCGTTTCCTATATAGATCTATGTCTCTCTGGCGTTTCTTTTTTTAATATAATATTTTTATCCATAAAAACAGCTGGACCCAAACAAATGTATAAAATGTGCTTCCTATATGTCTCTTTGCCGTTCCTTATAACACAATAACATTATTGTCCATAAAACGCAGCTTGACCCAAACAAATGTTTTGAATGATTTTCCTCTATCTGTCTGAAACTACTTTCACATGGATTAGCCGCCTGCTATGCTGTTCAGACTTTATGTGCTGGAATATGGGGTGTGTACATTAATAAGTAATTTTGTCACGTTGATCACCAGTTTTATTTGAGTAGCGCGGCCTTAATCATCTGTAGTGTTATTAATTTTTTTTCCTAGTCCCTCAGATGCTCCATAAAAGAAAACTAGACAGGAGGCGTCCTAGTTTTAAATGAATCAGGGATATAAGATGCAGAAACATAAATGTAAAACTGATTAGTTTTTTACATTGATTTACCGCTTGCAATGTTATTGAATTTGTATGACATGATGCATGGGACAACAAACCCCCCACCCAAAAAACAAAAACGACAACAACAGAAACAACAGCAACAACAACAACAACAACTACAACTACAACCAAAATAACTACAAGTCAGCACAAGGAGAAAGGACTAAGACAGCCTATTCTGAGCAAACTCAGGAAAACACTGACACATGCAATTATATTCCAACGAGAGCTGAAACGACCGAAGTCCGCATGGTTGTTGGAACATCTAAAAAGGGCTTTTCAACATACTCCTCGCACAGTGGCGACCGACAGTGGCATAGTTGTAAACTGTTCTGTATTTGTGTAATACTGTGTATTTATCCATGTATTTATGCATGTATTTATGTATGCACGTATTTATAATTATGTATTTATGTATGTATAACATGTATGTTTGCCATTGTAAACCAAAGTGCCCTTCTGGGACAACTAAAAAGTGTAATTTTCATTTTCATTTTTAAATTCATTCTTCCACATGAATGAACCTTCTGCTATGTTGCACAACAGCAAACAGAGACAACGAAAAACAATGACAACAACAACAGCAGAAAAACAAAACCATCAACAACAGAAATAAAAATAACAACAATTACCACAACAACAACAACAACAGCAGCAGCAGCAGCACGAACTACAATAACAACAATTAGCACAACCACACAAAAAACCCCAACAAGACAGCACCAGTAGAAAGTAAAGGACCCAGACAGCCAACTGTTTACAAACTCAACAAAACTCGTATGACAATCGGCCAACGTATCTGTAAAATAGGTTTCTTCCTCTCCCCCCCCTCTCTCTCTCTCTCTCTCTCTCTCTCTCTC
>NW_004798886.1:39274-40406 GCF_000002075.1 Aplysia californica | reverse complement strand
CTCCTCTCTCTCTCTCTCTCTCTCTCTCTCTTCCATATGGAATTACCTTCCTTCTCTGTCGTTCAAATTTTTATGCAACAGCAAACTGAGATAAGGAAAAACAATAAAATGGCCTCAACAGCAGCAAGATTAAAAACAACAACAACAACAACAACAACAGCAACAACAACTTTTACCAAAACCACACAACAACAAAACTTCACAATCACAGGCAGAAAAGACCCATACAGCATATTATTCTATTCACAAACCCAACTAAACTTGTACATAAACACTATTCAGTTGCATTCTAGCGAGAACTGAACCGTCGAAAGTCCGTGTATGCCTATAGGTACGTGTAAAATATATTATTATATTATTATTATCTATGTTGCGTTATTTGTAGCCTTCTGTGCGCACAAACCCAGCAAGACTCCAACATTCTATACAAAGATATTAGTCTATCAAAGGCTTGGCAAAAACTGTACACCCAAGTGAGATGCTGTCGGCCTATTTATCGTGCCCTTTACCACATTTTACATTGCTTCAAACAACATCTCTAAACGGTTTGTTGTTTCACTCACACGGCAAAAGTGAAAGAGGCCAGTGAAGTGTCTTCACTTCAAAGCCTATCCAATATCTCGCGTTTCAATATTATTTTGTGCAAAGTTTGCTCTACTCTAATACACGATTGCTTACATTATCCACCTACCTGAAACGATGCGTGGAGAAAAGCAACCCGCTTCTTAACCCATCAAACGTCTCTGAGCCAAAGACTCCACGACATTGACACAGCACAAAAGCCGATGAAAGCCGTTACATTCCCCCCTTCACGAAAACTTAAGCACAGCCACCCTGTCTCGCATAACTCTTTACTTGCTAAAACCAGCAAAGCCCCGCCTGTAGGCTAGGCTCTATCTCGCCTTTCCTCGACGCTTCTGTAGTGTAGACAACAATAACGCTTCGTTATATATCTGCAGCGGAAAGGAGACCTGCTTTTTCTCGCTCGCTGCTAGCTGTCCCGATTTCGTTGAAGAGGGGGTTGCGTTTCTTGTAATGTAAAGTAGTAGGCTTGAGGCTGCGGTTGGCTTGTAATAGAGGACTAAGGTCGAGAGAGAGAGAGAGAGAGAGAGAGAGAGAGAGAGAGAGAGAG
>NW_004798886.1:37158-38281 GCF_000002075.1 Aplysia californica | reverse complement strand
TACTATCACAATGTGCAAAGATTTTGATGATTTTTTATGGCTCTTCTGAAATGCATCTGTACTAGAATGAAGTCTCTTTCATTTTTGCTACAATGCTATGGCCCTCCCAACCCTGTTGTATGGTGCCGAGTCCTGGACGGTGTACCAAAGCCATGCCAAGAAGTTTAATCATTTCCGTATGAAATACCTCAGGAGAATTCTAGGCATCAAATGGCTGGACAAAATACCAGACACCGATGTTCGCAAGAGGACAAAAGCCGAGAGTCTGTTTTCTAAGCTCAAAAGGACTAAACTTCGCTGGGATGGCCATGTCGTGAGAATGCCTGATTTCAGAATACCCAAGCAAAAAGCAGTGTTCTACTCTGAATTGTCCTCAGAGAAGCGCACCAAAAATGCACATCAAGGACACTCTGAAAATGTCTGTGAAGGACTTCAACATAAATCCTTCGACACGAGAGAACCTTGCTCCTGACAGACCCAGCTGGAGAGCAGCAGTCACGGTGGGCAGCAAATCATATGAGGCTTCACGAATAAGAAATACTGGAGCCAAGAGAGAAGCACACAAGCTGCCCACATCCACAAAAGGAAGGGAAGCTTTTTAACTTCAAAGTGTTCACAATGTGGCAAACTTTTGTCTTCCAGGATTGGTCTCATTGGCAACAGAAGAAGCCACAAGCCTTTGTAACCTTTAAGTTTTCTAATTCTTCTTTTTCGTCGGGGTAATATTCTCCTCTGTGGATGTTTTGGCCATCATCAGACATCGACAGATGAACTATTATTATTAAGTTCTAGCTACAGAACAGTTCCATGTGTATTGTATACTTGGGTGAATTTGAATACAAGTATTAGAAATCACGAAATCGTTATGTCTGCGTTCATTTTTCTTCACTAACCTAGAGACTACGCAATCAAGACTTTACAGACATCATTGATATGGCGATTATGCGCTTCATAGTCACACGCAGAAGACCCAAGTTCGATTCCCGTGTGGGGAGAGTTTTTATCGACTATATCATGGTCCCTCATTTAGACGTTCGGTCCCTCTAAGCCCGGCTTTGCTGTGACAGAGGAGGTCGAAGCCCGCCTCCTACAAGATCTATAGTATGCTATTGGTCGCGTCCCC
>NW_004798886.1:31950-34624 GCF_000002075.1 Aplysia californica | reverse complement strand
CATTGACGTGATGTAGATTATTTGGGAGGCGTGCTGTTTTGATCATGCAGACAGACAGATAGATGCGCCTTCATATTATCATGACCTTATGCACGTGCAAAAGCCTTAAAACTTTTACCAAACAAACAGATAGATAGATAGATAGATAGATAGATAAATAGATAGATAGATAGATAGATGGATAGAAAGATAGATAGATAGATAGATAGATAGATAGATAGATTGATAGATAGATAGATAGATAGAAAAGAGAAAAGAGAAACAGACAGACAGACAGACAGACAGACAGACAGACAGACAGACAGACAGACAGACAGAGGGAGCGCTATGAACACCACTTCAAGTACCCAAGCATAAAAAGATATACACCCGTCTATGTGAACTGAAGCAGGAGCCACTGATAGACTCGCCCCGACCTATACATGTACCAACTAAGCCTTAACCCTATCCGTACGCCCCAGGGTCATTTTGTACCCCCCAGGGTTGTACTCTTCACATTTTAGAATACTTCTAGTGCGACGATCTCTTTGAAACTTTCAGCATTTCTCAAAAAATCTTTTTGGCAGACTGCTATGCGAAGCGTACGGATCGGATTAACGAGTAAATTTTTCGCTTTGGAAAGTGGTGGCACAGAGTTCCCCACGTCGTATGGATAGGCCCTACGATGGTAAAACACGACATACAGCTACGGTTAACTCTTTGAGAACGAAGCGGACACATGCGTCCAATCAGCAGCGTACAAAAGACAATGCATACACTTACTGGATGAACTAATTTGCACATTTTATACCATGCATTCTTTTACTTGCCCACGAAAGTTTCAGATGAAGAAAACAAAGAGAGAAAAACCTTTCTGACAATGACAATGACAATGACAACCTTTATTCATCTCTCAGGGAGAAATTTGTCTTGGTCATTCACAATGGCAGTAGATGTTACAAAGCTAAGGTGCACTCACGAATACGCACAGCATGACAGGACATTAGTAAATACATGTCTCACGAATTTACTAAGGTCCTGTCTTGTTGTTTGCATGCGTGAGTGCATATCTGTTTAGATAATGAAATTCTGTCCCAAAACAGGGCTCTCGTGGCCTAGAGGTTAAGGTATTGGCCTCTCATTCATAGGTCCCGGGTTCGCCCCCCCCACCCCCTCACCTCCTTTGCCCCCTCTGGGCTCCTGACTCTTTCTGCAGCCTTTCTACTGCTACTCCTTGGCTCCTTCTTACTGCTGTCTTTCAGTCACACCCCTGATCTTCTGGTAGGAAAGATCTACACCCAGCCTTCTCGGACAAGGGCAAAAGATCTCGGAGGGCCTGTGTGCAAGTTGCGCACGTTAAAGATTCCGTGGTGGTCTAAAAATCGATAAGAGTAGGCTTTCGCCGCCACCCGAGCAAAATTCAAAATTTCCTACCATCTGAACAAATTATTAGATGTGTCACGCGCGCTCATATGACCTTTTGCAGTTGCAAGTGCCGTAAAACACCCCCCCCCCAAAAAAAAAGGGGGCTACTCCAAGCGGTGTCCATTGACCAGAACCCACGTCGTCAAAGAGTTAAGCACATACAACAAGCGTCACCCTTTTCGGCCTTAACGTCGGCAGGAGTATAATATATCAATAACGAAAGAGGTCTTTGTGTGCTGGTCCTTTTGTCCGGAACCCACCCAATGTTGACCCTCAGTCACGATCGCTGGACTGACTGTGTTGTGTTGTGCTGACCAGACGGTTTCGTGCATACGTGAGACAGCATGCGGAAATCAAGTGCTGGTCAAAATAATGAAATTTGAAGAAACAAGCGACTTTCCATCGGTTCGGCAATTTTTATCAAATTCTGTTTTTTTTTGGTAAACGTCTTTTAGGTCCGTTCTAGATCACATTTCTGTGTGGGTTTTACTGAAAAACGTTCATTAAAGGCGCAAAAAATATACATTTTCAGTTTCCCAGGGCTTTCCAGGTATGGAATTCATCAAACTTTTGAGGCATTTTCCTCTCTATTTTTACCTCTGAAACCAAGCGACCCCCACCTGCTTCAATCGTAAATATCTAGACTTTTATTTCAGATAGTCGTTTATTTTTTTCTTGTTTTTGCATCAACAAATTGTCAAATGAACAAGCTTTAAGATGATACCAATAACTCCTGAAGCCCTAAAATTGACAAGAGTCTGATTCTGCCACGCCGTGACGCATATTATACAGTATAAGATTAACCCGCTCGTAGGTAACAGGACGCAATATTCATTGACGTTGGCTGGGGGTTTGATGGCTCGAACAAAACAGCAAAAGTGCTCATTAAATTGCGTCATCATTTGTTGAGCTCTTGGAACGCGGATCTTGAAGAAAGGGACAAAAGAACCCAGTGTTTGGTGACGTCGTATTATTGAAAAGGAGTTCTATTTATAGAGTAATTGGTTCAAGACTGGGGACTGTTATGGCCAAATGTCTTTGGAAAACAAAAGTTAATTTCAAACGAGACACCAGCTTTCTGGATAGGATTATTGTCTGTCTGTCTGTCTGTTTGTCGGTCGATCTGTCTGTCTGTCTCTCTGTTCCCCCCCCTCTTTGTCTCTGTCTCTGTCTGTCTGTTTCTGTCTCTCTGTCAGTCAGTCAGTCAGTCAGTCAGTCTGTCTGTCTGTCTGTCTGTCTGTCTGTCTGTCTGTCTGTCTGTCTGTCTGTC
>NW_004798886.1:29686-31093 GCF_000002075.1 Aplysia californica | reverse complement strand
CTCATCTCATCTCATCTCATCTCATCTCATCTCATCTCATCTCATCTCATCTCATCTTATCTTATCTTATCTTATCTTATCTTATCTTATGGAGTCAGCCAATAAACCGGCGCCTATGGTAGTGATGTTACTGTTACATTTTTGCCATTGCATATAAGAAAATGTGACCTTATATACTTCTGGAGTGAGAAATCTTTCCTATCAAATCACATGACTTGTGAAATTTGCATCCTTTTCGGCACCAGCCGGAAGCAGCATTCCTTCTAAATGGTCTACATGATATCAAAAGAGCTGTAAAACACTTTCAGTAAACAACAATGATCGGTTTATAAGAGAGGGTATTAAACATATCTGTATGTTCAGTTTCTCAAGGACCGTGTTCCCAAAACCTTCCCTTAACAATCAAGGTTAAAAATGATGATGATGATGATGATGATGATGATGATGATGATGATGATGATGATGATGATGATGATGATGATGATGATGATGATGATGACAACTGTATTAAATTTGAAAAATCTACAAAGTCTCAAACTTTTTTATTCCTACTACTACAATGATGATGATGACGATGATGATGATGATGATGATGATGATGATGATGATGATGATGATGATGATGATGATGATGATGATAACAATGGTAGTAATTGCATTTATATAGCGCATACCCACGCTCTATAGCTTGCTCTATACGCCTAACAACTATTATATTAGTGATTGGTTGATTTGAATTAAATAGTCTTTTCCTGATAACATATCATGAGTCGAAAAAGTATACATGTAGAATGGCACCCATTCTGGAGGAGAAAAATGTCCTTAAAGTTTTAGTAAGTGTTTTACGGCACTTGCAACACAAAAAGGTCATATAAGTGTCGAAAATTAGAGTTGCTACAAGGGAGTAACAAACACAAAAAAGAAGGAGGGGAGATAAGGACGATAGATGTTTGATAGGAAAGAAGAAACAAACCACACCAGAGCACCCGCCAACCACCCACGAAAAGTGTCGGTCTAAGACAGGTGACCGTCTTACATGGTGTCATTATTATGTAAAACAAAATTAAACAAATAAAATAAAGTAAAAAAACAACACTCAAACAACCCCCCCCACACAAAAAAACAACAAACAAACAACAACAACAACAAAAAACAACAACAACAACAACCCAACAACAAACAAACAAAACAACAACAAAAAACACAAAAACACCAAACAAAAAACAAAAGACAAAAGGGACAAAAACAGCAGGGGGAAATGGGAAAGGGCCGTTTGTACATGCTATTGCCTTAAACAAGTGGCTGATAGAAAAAGCTCCATTGTTATTTTACTTCCATTTCACTTTCTTTTTCATTTAATTTGTTTAAAGATACAACTAGTCTATTGGGGTTGGGTTTTTTTTTGTT
>NW_004798886.1:23795-26295 GCF_000002075.1 Aplysia californica | reverse complement strand
CTCTCTCTCTCTCTCTCCCTCTCTTTCTCTGTCTCTGTCTCTGTCTCTCTGT
This sequence comes from Aplysia californica, assembly GCF_000002075.1. Taxonomy (NCBI): domain Eukaryota; kingdom Metazoa; phylum Mollusca; class Gastropoda; order Aplysiida; family Aplysiidae; genus Aplysia; species Aplysia californica. The sequence goes on along the minus strand of NW_004798886.1, from coordinate 26,243 downwards.
CTCTGTCTCTCTCTTCCTCCCCCCTCTCTTTTTAATTATCTGACTATCTCTTTCATTCACTTACAAGTACTACATCAAACATTTACCGTCTTATCGTAAGCTTACAAGGATGTATAAGGAGATGGATGAAGAGAGGAAAAAAAAAAAAAAAAAACCCACCAACAGATGGGGGATCGGTACCCGCACTGCATATTTAGACCGACAAAGTGTTTTTTAAAAAAAGAAGAAGATTTTTGTCTTACGATTTTCTTAAACTGATAACCGCCTCAAATCAACTGATTTAAGTAAAATATATGCCCCCTTCCCCCGTCCCCATAATAAAGAGTACCATTTTTTTAGCACATTGATTGACAGCCACAGTCAGCTGTTCCCCGGTCCTGTAAGACACAGTACCAAACTCTTGGTGACGTTCTGGCCCAAACAGAAACTCCCCATGTGGTTTTTTGGGGTTTTTTTTGTAAGTGTCTTACGGCGCTCGCAACTGCATAAGGTCTCACTAAACGTGTTCAGTTGGTAGGAAATTTTGAATTTTGCGCGGGTAGCGGCCGAAGCCTACTTTTATTGCTTTTGCACTACAAATGGATCTTTAACGTGCGCAACTTGCACATGGGACCTCTGGGATTTTTTTGCCCTTGTCCGAGAAGGTGCAGATTTTTCCTGCCGGAAGATCTGGGGTGTGGCTGAAAGAGAGCAGTAAGAAGGAGCCAAGGAGTAGCAGTAGAAAGGTTGCAGAAAGAGTCAGGAGCCCAGAGGAGGAGACAAAGGAGGTGAGGGGGTGGGGGCAGAAAGTAGAGACGAAAGCAGACAACAGAACATTGGTAGAAAGCAGGAAAGGAGGTGAAAGGAGACAATTTTAGAGAAGAAAATTTCCCGTCGCTACCCGGATTCAAACCCGAGACCTTTGAATGAGAGGTGAACACATTAACCTTTAGGCCACGCGAGCCCCCTCTACATTTGTGTACTTGTTTAGTCTGGTCGGATTTTAAAAAACCCCAAATATTTATTTATTTATTTATTTATTTATTTATTTATTTATTTATTTATTTATTTATTTATTCATTTATTTATTTATTTATTTATTTATGTATTCATTTATTTATCTATTTATTTATTTATTTTATTTCAGGTCTTTTTGGTTTGTGTGTGTATGTGTGTGGGGGTGGGGGGGTGGTCCAAATTCACTTTTACTAATTGACTCGTTAAGACATCACGTAGAAATCAAAATCAGGAAAAAATGGAACGAAAACTCAGAAAATCAAGACAATACTTTACTGGAAAAGCAGACAAATAATGACTATAAATATTTTAGTTTTAGTAAGAGTGTTGCGACACTTGCAACACACAATCGGTCATGCAAGTGTTGTATAATATATAATAATCTCTTTGTTTGATCAAACATATGAAAATACATCATTTTATAACTGCTTGAAACACGCTTTTATGTTGTTTTTCCAGCTTTATGAAACACGTGCAACAGCGAAAACACCAGCTACGCGCAAAAGATAATGCCACTAAAATATTATACCTGTTATCGATTCCTCTAAATAAGACAGTAAAATAGGCAGAGGTTGACCAAGAACAACTAACCTTTTGGTTATTGTTCAGATTTCACGCCCCATTCAAACCTTTTTTCTTCCTAAAGATAGACCTCCGAATTCAACGTCTATCTTTAAAGGACACAACCAAAAGGGCCAAGAACGAGGCGCGGCGAGCTTATCTATCGATAAATAAGCTCATCTCGGCCGAGAGCCTTACGAAACCCAAACACAATTAGAAGAAGCAGGGCTTATAAAAGATATTTGGTAGACATTGCTTGTAGTGCATTTAGGCTATTATTATGATGAAAATCACGTTCAAGACGGATATCCGTCCGGTAATAGGAATTCACAACCGCACCATTTATATTACGAGTACCACCACTTATATTACGAGTACCACCATTTATATTACGAGTACCACCATTTATATTACTAGTACATGTATTTGCACATTATTTATAACAGAGGTTTGGGGATTTACAATATAAAAGTGGAACACGCCTGAGGAAAAGAATACACTAAAGATTGTGCACAGTAATAATAATAATAATAATAATAATAATAATGATGATAATAATAATAATAATAATAATAATAATAATAATAATAATAATAATAATGATAATAATAATGATAATAATAACAATAATAATAATAACAATAATAATAATAATAATAATAATAATAATAATAATAATAATAATAATAATAATAATAAAAGAAGAAGAAGAAGAAGAAGAAGAAGAAGAAGAAGAAGAAGAAGAAGAAGAAGAAGAAGAAGAAGAAGAAGAAGAAGAAGAAGAAGAAGAAGAAGAATTAATAATAATAATAATAATAATAATAATAATAATAATAATAATAATAATAATAATAATAATAATAATAATAATAATAATAATAAGAAGAATAA
>NW_004798886.1:22720-23695 GCF_000002075.1 Aplysia californica | reverse complement strand
TGTGTGTGGGGGTGGGGGGGTGGTCCAAATTCACTTTTACTAATTGACTCGTTAAGACATCACGTAGAAATCAAAATCAGGAAAAAATGGAACGAAAACTCAGAAAATCAAGACAATAATTTACTGGAAAAGCAGACAAATAATTACTATAAATATTTTAGTTTTAGTAAGAGTGTTGCGACACTTGCAACACACAATCGGTCATGCAAGTGTTGTATAATATATAATAATCTCTTTGTTTGATCAAACATATGAAAATACATGATTTTATAACTGCTTGAAACACGCTTTTATGTTGTTTTTCCAGCTTTATGAAACACGTGCAACAGCGAAAACACCAGCTACGCGCAAAAGATAATGCCACTAAAATATTATACCTGTTATCGATTCCTCTAAATAAGACAGTAAAATAGGCAGAGGTTGACCAAGAACAACTAACCTTTTGGTTATTTTTCAGATTTCATGCCCCATTCAAACCTTTTTTCTTCCTAAAGATAGACCTCCGAATTCAACGTCTATCTTTAAAGGATACAACCAAAAGAGCCGAGAACGAGGCGCGGCGAGCTTATCTATCGGTAAATAAGCTCATCTCGGCCGAGAGCCTTACGAAACCCAAACACAATTAGAAGAAGCAGGGCTTATAAAAGATATTTGGTAGACATTGCGTGTAGTGCATTTAGGCTATTATTATGATGAAAATCACGTTCAAGACGGATATCCGTCCGGTAATAGGAATTCACAACCGCACCATTTATATTACGAGTACCACCATTTATATTACGAGTACCACCATTTATATTACGAGTACCACCATTTATATTATGAGTACCACCATTTATATTACGAGTACCACCATTTATATTACTAGTACATGTATTTGCACATTATTTATAACAGAGGTTTGGGGATTTACAATATAAAAGTGGAACACGCCTGAGGAAAAGAATACACTAAAGATTGTGCACAGTAATAATA
>NW_004798886.1:6982-22228 GCF_000002075.1 Aplysia californica | reverse complement strand
TAACAATAATAATAATAATAATCGAAAACATCAGGAGGAAAATGGCAGTAGACATAGGAGATGTATTGAGGACCACAGTCTTTCTTTTACGTGTACATGCGGGCTATTGTCATAATTTCAGGGTATCGGTGTTTCAACTTATGTCAATTATATGTAATTGCAGGCCTTTCTGGTTTTAGAATACATGGGCTCCAGATGGGGAGCCTAGACATGGCTGGGTGATTGGGGGGTGGGGGGTATCTGGACAATGCAGATTTCTTGAAAGAGCATCCGCGTGAAGGAATGAATGAAGAACTAATGATCACTGAGATGTCTGTCGCAGATCTGGCACTTGATGAGGATTAAATGAAACAAACCAAACAATTGATCAAAAAGAGAAAGGCAAAAATTGAACAAAAACTGTGACTACTGCGATTTCTCCTATGTACTCTTCGTTTTCATTACGATAATATGAACATTTCAACGAAACGAGTTTACAACGCACAGATTTCAGATTGGCACAACAACAAAACTTCCGTTGGGTTCCAACATTGATATCACATTTCCTCGAAGTTGCCACCTGAGCATTTTACAACAACAGAGTCAACTTTAGTACTGAAGAAAAAAACGGTTTTGGTGCAATGAGATAAAAGCCACTTATTTCGAGGGAACGTGACCTGCGATATCTCACACAGGAAACACATACTGCCTGCAAAACCAAAGCCTTTCCGGGTACTTGAAGTGATAATTTCACCATCATCATCATCATCATCATCATCATCATCATCATCATCATCATCATCATCATCATCATCATCATCAATGCCTTTCACCCCTGGCAGGCTATTGGCTACATACAAGCTCCTTCCATTTATCGCTATCCTGGGCTATCCTTCCTAGCTCGTTCCAAGTGAGCTTCATCTCTCTCATGTCCCTTTCCACACATCTCCTCCATTTCTCGTGGCCTACCCCTGTCTCGTGCTCCCAGTGGGTTCCTTTACAGTGCTAGTGACTTTCTTGTGATGTTTCCGCTGGGCTTTCTGAAGGTATGTCCCATCCAATGCCACTTTCTTAGTCCTATTTCTACTTCTATATCCTTTTGTCCTGCCTTTTCCCATAGCTCTTCGTTTCTTATTCTATCCTGTCACTTAATTCTTAGGATGCTCCTCATACATCTTTTGAAGAAAGTCTGGACTTTATTCAGCACTGCCTTTGTTGTCTTCCAAGTTTCGCAGCGGTAGAGGAGCACAGACTTGACATTGGAATTAAAGAGTCGAATCTTGGTGTGCAGTGAGATGTTGCGTGCTTTCCAGACTTTTGACAATTGCCTGAAGGCTGACCTCGCTTTGGCGGTTCTTGCTTTTACATCTGCCTCAGTTCCACCTTTACCATCGATGACACTTCCAAGGTAGGTAAAGGAGTCCATTTCTTCTAGGGAATTGTCTTCCACTGTCACAGCAGGGCTTGCCACTTTTCCTAGCTTCGCTACGTTCGACTTTCCCGGGTGTATACGTCGGCCAACACTCCTTGATAGGCTGTTGAATTCCTCGGACTTTTCTTGCATCTGAGCATGTGTGTGAGAAAGCAGTGCAAGGTCATCGACGAAGTCCAAGTCGTCCAGCTGCTGCCAAGGGATCCACTGTATTCCATTTCGCTTGCCTCTGGTGGCTTCCTTGGTGAAAAATTGTGAAATAGTAGGAGTTTAACGCCCCTATCAACACTATTAGGTTATTTAAGAGGCGGGACCTCCTAGTTTAACGTCCGTCTCCGATAGGACCGAGCCAAGTGGGAAGTTCGTGTAAAGTGTCTTTCCCAAGGACACGACGTCGGACCGAGCTGCGGCTCGAACCCCCGGTGGCTTTCTTCATGATCCAGTCAATTGCAAGTATGAAGAGAAAGGGTGAGAGCAGGCATCCTTGTCGCACTCCTGTCTGTACCTGGAAAGGTTCAGAGAGTTGTCCTTCGAGGAAAACTTGGCAGTTTGTTCTATCATAGGTGGTCTTCAAAAGCTTGACGATTTTGTCAGGTATTCCATAATGCCGAATGAAAGTGATAATTTAAGTGTGTTTTATTTTTACTGTACATACAGAACAACATAGCTAAAAAGATGATTACTTTTTACGACTTCCAAAACTGAAACCCTTTCCCCCTCCCCCTCCCCCTCCCCCCTCCCTTTTACATACAATATAACGAGAAAAAAACAAACCCCAAGATCTGTAATAAATATAGGTAACACCTTCGCTAGCAAACCTGAGACATATCTCCGTCTGAAGAGTTCAATATATTCTTTGCCAAGGATGCTAAAGGATTGATATAAAAATCCATTCGTCTTTTTCGGATTGCCTAACTATGTACGAATACAGGCAAGGATATTTTCACTAAAACAAAGGCATGGGACACCAATGCATGTAACCATGCCTTCCAGTTATTGCCAGTTGTCAGTTCACCTTCTTTTTTTTTGTAAGCGTTTTACGGCGTTCGCCACTGCATAAGGGCATAATATGAGCGCGCGTTCACCTTCATTACAAGCTCAGATCCCTCCTCATAAACACGTCTCAAGTCATTGGTTGTGCTATGATAACAATAAGAATTTCTGCTTATGTGTTAGCATTAATCTAAACGGTAACTATGAAGTCAACCCTTTCATGGTTCCTGGAGGGGAGGGAGGAGCAGCTATGGCACTGTACCGCCTGCAAAATGATACCTATTCTCCGACCAAGTGGACAAGTGGTATATAGTTGCGCCTTCATGAACACGTATTTTGTATTAATAGGAAGGTGCTGTAAAGTGCTGAGAACTGTAAAGAATGGGAGTGGGCGTTGTAGTAATGATCTGCATTATTATGCCTATTAAGCAAAAGAATGTTTTTTAATGTTACAAATGGATGCAGAAGATTTAATTTTTTGTCTTTGTTTTATGCTTTTATTTCATTTCTAGATATGCACACTGTGGGACACGTCGAGCGCTTGAAAACCTGCAATAGACGGATAGGCGTCGGAATTCGTTTCTATATTCTGGTTTGTTTATTTTTTTGTCTGTAAACATGTCTCTAATTGTATCGACAGACAATTGTATTCACACACGATTCATGGGGCTGTTTTGGTTTTTGTTGTTGCTTTTTAAAGATCTCTAATTCACTGTGAGCTGGGCTGAGTACTTGAAGGCCTACAGTACTTTAACAGACGTCTGAGTTCGCTTCTGTACTGGACCATAAAAGTCCAGTATAAAAAGGTGTTAATGGATGAGTTGAAGACCTCCAGAACATAGGCGCAGACGGTGACAAAATCTAACAACATTCCGTACCGTCCGTACAGACCATAACCAGGGACAATGAGCAGACAAGAGAAGCTGATGGTGTTGGGGAAGTAGCAGACGATGTAGACGGCAGAAATCACAGACACCGTCTTCACAATTCTCATGTCGCGCTTGGTGGAGACTTCCGAGGCAGCCGTCTGGCTAGAGGACTGACGCCATTTTGACTGCCTCTTCAGCCTGTTGGCGAGAATCGCCGTGAAAGCCACGACCCCCACGAATGTCACGTACTGACTCATTACGTTATTCGTCATCACCACCGGTAGCTCGATATCGATTCCGATTTCTCTGTACAAGACTCCGAGCAAAGTTTTATTCTTTTCTTCAGAAAATTTCCAACCGATTTCGTAGGTGAGAATACTCAGGTACTGGATACCGATCCCCCAGATGAAAATACCGACGACGATGGCTTTGATTCTCCGAGGTGTTATCATCGTCTTGATCTTCATTGGGAACAGGATGCACAGACATCGCTCGGCGGAGATCAGGAACGTCAGGTATCCCGTGATCCTGGCGAAGACGAGGTGGACCCAGCTGCCAGTAGCTATGCCAATTTCTCGCGGGATAAAGGACAAGTTCTCGGCTTGCTGCAGCCACGGAGAGAAGCAGATGCAGAACCAGATTAGACCCAACAGCCCAACCAGATCGGAAACGGCCAGAGCGAAGAGACTGATGTTAATTGTTTGCTTCCAGTCCATTCTCGCGATGACGATGATGTTGAGGACGTTCGTTACACACCCGATGAAGGAGCTGGGAAGCGCCACGCCTAAAATAAGTATATATTGTAGCAGCTGCAGCAAGTCCTCCGGTAACTCAGAACTAGAAGGAGGGGTCACAGAGCCGTTCGATCTGACAACTGGCGTGGTATTCATTGTTTCAAATTATCCTCTACTCTACCCCGTTAGTAAAAGATTTTAATCACTATCTTAAAATAATTAGAACTGGTGACTTTTGTCTTTTGAATTTCTCGCGCTAGAGAAACTCTGTTTATCACACGTTTGAGATGTAGAAGACTGAAGTAGATATTCAGGGTTAACGTCTCTTTCTGCGAGGTTGAGACGTAGATAAAGACACCGATGAGCATCTCCCAGTCAGTCTTTCTACCACGGAGCTTAGGTTTTTATACAGACACCCAACAGGCTGGCGGTGATCATCTGTGACGTCACCGGTCCAGCCCCAGGCATACGAGGCGAGAGTTTTTCCCCCTGAGGGAGGTGGCTGGCTTCTAATGTTACAGTGAAACTGGGCAATAAATTATATCCTTTGAGTAGAAAAGAAATTGCTGTAAAAATATAAATTACTATTTTTGAAACGGTATGGCGTTACTGTAAAACTATAAATGTTAATATTGAAAAGGAAAGAAGTTACTGTAAAGCTATATTTGCCATTCTAGAGAAGCAAAGAGAATTGCAGATAAATTGTGTTACTGAGAAAGAAAGAAGTTAAAATAAAACTATAAATTCAATTCTCGAGAAAAAGAACGCTGCCTGTTCTGGCAATCCGCCACAAGTGAAAACAAAAAATGAGAAAATCAAGACTTTTTTGAAAGACATTCTGGGCCCATGTACACTGCTTTCTCTTAACCATGAACATATTTACACGTAACTCAGCACACACACCCCGTCCCCTTTTGTGAATAACGACACGCTTGTAGACAAAAATCTATACAAAATAACCACGAATACCGTGGCATTGTTTCCAAAAACTCTTGCGTGACACCTTTCTTTGCCTTGGTAGTAATAGCACAAAAAAGAACAGGCATTTAATTCTCAAAAATACGCATTATTATTAATAATCCATTCAAAAAGGTCGCCTGATCAATTGTCTATTTCTTACAAGTCCCCTACTCATTTAAAAGAATGGGTAAATCAGCCTGCTCATTGGCTTTATTCTTAGAATAATGTACAGATTTGGCCTTATTGAAAGAAATAATATGGCGTAATAAATTTCCAGGTACATTCCCGCAAGTGAAACGATTTATTTTTTTATTTCTTATATTGCAGAAAGTAAGAGTACTGTCATCTATCTCGGCTATCTGATAATTGGGAGGAAGAAGACCGTCAAGACTGCTGCTAAAGGTTATCACAACACGTGGAAGTATATAATTCCGTCTTTAGCAAAACGTAAAATAGCACTACTACGTTTGAACTGTTCAGTAAAGGAGGTACCCGTATGATTTCGATTTTAATAGCAAATAGTTTAAAATTTCATAATGATTTTATGGAAGCGGTACAAATATTTCGTATGTATAATAATTATTTTTCAAAATCCAATAAAATTGCGTATTGACATGATAAAGTACATTTCCAGTTTTCCTGGTTTCACAACGATTCTGTGACCATATTATAACTGTAAGTTTAACATTAATCCTTAGGAAGAAACAGACATTTTTCGTTGATTTTTTTTCTAATATAGGACAAAACTGCGCCCCTCGTGCGCTCATATCTGAGAGTCACTGTTTGAAGAGGGATTTAGTTCTCTTGCAGATAATGCATGTAATTGGAATATGTCGTGTTTAATGCATTTGCTCAGAAAGTGACTAATGGGTTATTTTCTTTACTCTGTCAAAACCCGAAAGTACTTTTACAACTTGATTCAACAGAGAGCGAGAGAGCGAAACACACACACACACACACACACACACACACACACACACACACACACACACACACACACACACACACAGAGAGAGAGAGAGAGAGAGAGAGAGAGAGAGAGAGAGAGAGAGAGAGAGAGAGAGAGGGGGATTGATATATTGATAGAGACTGACATATAAAGACACAGAAAAAAAGATGCAGAGAAAGAGTGAGAGAGAGAGAGAGAGAGAAGGAGAGAGAGAGAGAGAGAGAGAGAGAAACAGGGATAGATAGATAGATAGATAGATAGATAGATAGATAGATAGATAGATAGATAGATAGATAGATAGATAAATAGAGAGACAGGGAGAGAGAGGCAGAGAGACAGAGAGACAAAGAGACAGAGAGACAAAGAGACAGAGAGACAGAGAGACAGAGAGACAGAGAGGCAGAGAGACAGAGAGACAGAGAGACAGAGAGACAAAGAGACAGAGAGACAGAGATCTGTTTATGCTCTTTGTTTGTATGTGTTTTGAACATTTCTACAGATATAGGCCAGATCATGAAAGATATTGCCCATTTTATGTACTTAATTAAACACCCTGTTGTTTGGAGGTGAGACTATTTAGTAATGTCATACATTAGGCATGCTGCAAACAGAGTGATATAAAAAAACAACAACCACTAAACCCCTATTGACGGGTATTTGTTCTGGAAAGCTGAAGGGTGTGTTTTTTGTTCTTTCTCCTCATGCTATTTCAGTAAATTGTTGGGCCGGTCGTTACTCTCTTCGCGGTGCTTATAATCTTTTACTTTTCATGAAGACATATGCCTAGCTGTAACAACGAACACATTATTATGTGTCACCACAGGTGCTGCTTCAACCCTGTCTGTCAGAGTCAACCTCAAGCCAGGCTGAATGGGACACAGTATCCAAGGGGTGAGACAAAGTTGCATATATATATATAGATCTACTACATAAACAATGCTAAACGTTCTTTTAGACTGGGACGTTGGTTTTCAGCCCCACCTCCCACCACTTTCATGGACCCACTCTCTTCCTTCCTTATAAACATACAACTAATTTTGTGCATAATATTATTATCACTATACGGCGACCTTAAAATTGCCTTCACAGAGAGTGGGAAAAGTTCATTTGGACTGGGACATAAAAGTTGATTTGCACCCCCCCCCCTTTCCCCTACTATCATGGATCCACCCTCTTCTCACTTCCCTCCTTATAAATATACAACTATTTTGCGCATACTATTATTATAACTATACGGCGACCTTTAAATTGCCTCCACAGAGGGTGGCAAGAGTTCATTTGGACTGGAACAAAACAGTTGATTTGCACCACACCCCCCTCCCTCCTTGTGAACATAGTTCTACTATTTTGCGCACATTATTATTATTAGTGCGGTGACCAAAAATATTTCCCAAAGAGAGTGGAGACTCAGGACGTTTGTACTAGATCAACTGAGTATCGAAAGAGAAAGGGGGAGGGGGTAGGGAAGCGAAAACTCTCCCCTCCTCCCTCCCCCCCCCCCCCCCGCCAACTTCCCCAAAAAAGGAGAAAACAAAAAAGATGTCCTCACTTACGGTTGACCAAGGAGGTCAGAAGGTCAAGACACAAGCCGGTCTTAGTGTTAGTTCAGAGTTTACACGACAGATAAGCCTGGGGCGATGTCTGTGTCTACGGCCATACCAAGCCACTGGGCTTTATACCCTAACTTGGATTCATGGATGTCCGTTCGTCCACTAGAAGATATAGTAAGTAGCTATCTTCTTCTTCCTCTTCTTCTTCTTCTTCTTCTTCTTCTTCTTCTTCTTCTTCTTCTTCTTCTTCCTCTTTGTACCAGATCTGAAACAGACATCGGCATTCACAGTTCTCTTGTTCACCAGTCATTTCACGGCTTGAATGCTTTCACAAAATTCTACTTATCATTTTCTACCATTTATCTGTTCGGATTATAATATACATGTTGTTAAATTATCCTTGGTCTTCCACTGCCTTTTTTGCTTCCTTTTTTCTCTGATGAGAGTAAGATATCCGAGGCCTTTGGTGGGTAGTCCAAACTAAAATTCGTTTAGGATATTCACTTTGATCGTTTTCAGTCCACCCCAAATCGAAAAATAACTAGCTAAGCCAGACACCTCAAATTAAAACTGTCTGGAAAACAATAAAGTTCATTGTTATTCGAGACGGTAGTGGTATATTGGAGGCCAAATCTCGAAAATTGTCATCGTCATTCCAAAATCGCCAAAAACAATTACCCGGGGAGGGGGTGGAGGGGTGGGGGTGGGGAGGTCAGATAAAGAGATAAATCCTTTACAGGAGCAAAAGCATCAACGTACATCTTGCAATATAATAAATTGTTGTTCTGTTTCGTTGTTTCGTTTCTTACTTTTAATTGAAAAGAAAATGGAGTGGTCAGGTCATGGTTCTGACTTTCTCTCTTTCTTTTGTTTTTTTGTTTTTGTAAAGTGTTTTACGGCGCTCGCAACTGCATAAGGTCATATGAGCGCGCGGGACACACCTAATATTTTTAGTTGGTAGGAAATTTTGAATTTTGCCCGGGTGGCGGCCGAAGCCTACTCTTATCGATTTTAGACCACCAAGGGATCTTTAACGTGCGCAACTTGCACACGGGCCCTCCGAGATTTTTCGCCCTTGTCCGAGAAGGCTAGGTGTAGATCTTTCCTACCAGAAGATCAAGTGTGTGGCAGAAAGACAGCAGTAAGGAGGAGCCAAGGAGTAGCAGTAGAAAGGCTGCAGAAAGAGCCAGGAGCCCAGAGGAGGGGGCAAAGGTGGTGAGGGGGTGGGGGCAGAAAGTGGAAATGAAAGCAGACAACAGAACATTGCTAGAGAGCAGGAAAGGAGGAGAAAGGAGACAATTTTAGAGAAGAAAATGTTTTGGTCGCTAACCGGATTCGAACTCGGGACCTTTGAATGAGAAGCCAACACCTTAACCTTTAGGCCACGAGAGCCCCTTCTTTTGTTTAAATTGTTGAATTTGCTCAAATTTTCTATATATAACCTAAACACTCATGACGTGACGCTGGCAGAATAATTTCACTGTATTGAAAACTAGTGTTGAACCGATACTTTAATTATCAGTTCGCTGTGATGTAAGTGGGAAACCTAAGCAATTATTGCCAATCTTTCTGAAGTATCACAGTCAAGACAGTACGGCGGCCGAAAAGTCAAGAGTCACAATTTTCCGCATTTCACTACCTCAGAATTACAAAGCCCTATCTGTGCAATACTTAATTTTGAAAAACAAAAAATTGACGTCAAAATTTTTGAGTTTCACAATAATTATAATTATTGTTGTTACGTCAAGCTTTTTCGAATACAATTCTTTGAATATCTTGAAAACTACTCCAAATATCCTTACGGCTTTGATAAAGCAGACAGAACATTTGGTTTCGGGCCTCATGGTCTTAGTAACTAAAAACAACTGGTCGTTACTCTTTTTAAATCTTTTAATTTTTGTACAGACAAATAGGGAACAATGAACACAGCGCTGTGTTTAACCAAAGGTGCAAGCTTTTAATAGCTACATTGCACAACTACACTCTATCCAAGTGTAGACATATTCTAAAGAGAGGGAAGTGCCTTTTTTCTTTTGACTTCCTTTTATTTCAGTTAAATGTGCGGTCGGTCGTTACACTTTTCGCTATGTTTATACTCTTTTAGCTTATGTGCCCGAGTAGTTGTAAGAACGAACACATCATTGTATTTTGCCACAGGTATTGGCTTTTTAATAACTTCTTTTCACAACTACACTCTATCCAAGCTTAGACATGTTTTGAAAAGCAGGAAGTATCTTTATGTCCTTGACTTCTGGCTTTTTCAGTTAAATGTGCGGTCGGTCGCTACACTTTTAGTAATGCTTATAATCTTTTAATTTTTGTACGACATGCATAGATGTAACAACGAACATTTCATTGTGTTTTACGCTTAATTCGCAAGTCGTTTTGTCTGTTCAATACTGCTTTGAAGTTTAAAAAATAAGGTGTAAAAGCAATTCAGCTGTTTGAGTGATCATACTTGAAACCCATTTTACTTCTTCTCAGTTGTGAAGTTGATTCTTATTAAAATTAAAAGCATCTGAGAAGGTTCTTTTTTCTTCAAGTGACTGACACAACAGAATATACCTATTTTTTCCTAGAGCAGCTAAAAGGAGATTGAACTGAATGCACTAGTCACACTTTTTAATTTATTTTCAAATGTCTTTTACCTTTTTTGTACGTGTGTTTATATGTGTAAGTATGTATGCGTGTGCGCAAGCGTGTATGAGTGTGTGTCTGTGTGTGTGTGTGTGTGTGTGTGAGTGTGTGTATGTGTGTGTGTGTGTGTGTGTGTGTACGTGTGTGCGTGCGTGTGCGCGCGCGTGTGAGTGCACCTGACCTTTGTAACACCACTGTCACTGTTTGTTTTGTTTTTAAGATGAGTAAAGATTGCCAATGTTACTGTCTTTGTAAAAATTTAAAAGTTCGCACTCAGAAAGACAGAGTTTAACTCTACTATTTGCAAAAGCTGAGTTACGTACTACACATTATTAATAACACAAATACCCTGCACATTGTGGGGAAGGCTTGGAATAATCTGACCTGTTTACTATTTTAATTTTGACACTTCGCTGTCTCAGAATTACAAAGTTCTATCTGCTCAATACTTAGTTTTTGAGCAATTTGACGTCAAAGATTTTGAGTTTCACAGCAAGTCAAGCTTTTTCGAATGCAATTCTTTGAATATCTTGATCATCATCATCATCATTGCCTTTCTCACCCTGCACCAGGGTAAAGGCCACGGACAAACACCCCCCACTTTTCTCTATCCTGGGCTAGCCTCTTGATGTTATTCCATGTCTTCCCACTTTTCTGTACATCGATTTCTGTGATTCTTCTCCAAGTTCCACGAGGTCTTCCCCTTGATCTCTTGCCCTGTGGGTTCCAATCCAAAACTTTCTTAGTTATGCAGCTGCCTGACTTCCTGAGAGTATGTCCAATCCATCGCCACCGCCTTCTTCCAACCTCATCTCTGACTGGGATCTGTCTTGTTTTCCTTAACACTTCCACATTGGTGACCCAATGTCTGTCCATCTGATCCTCAGTAACTTTCTTAGACACCTGTTCAAGAAAACCTGGATCCTCTTTATACAAGTCTGCGATGCGTTCCATGCCTCACATCCATACAACAGGAGAATATCTTGCTAACGACTACGAAAGATTACAGATTTGATTTTTTATCTCATGGTCTTAGTATCTCAGAACGGCCAAAAATGTCCGTTTCGTAATTCTGAGGTAGCGACTTACCAAATAAAGTATAAAAATATTTTAGCTGTAAGAGTGTCAATTCTTGAATCCCATCTCTCTAATCTATGCGTCGTGGAGTAATAAGCCTATGGCTCTAAGGGCGTGTGGCGTCTTTGGTGTATGACGTCACAGCTATCAAAAGTTGCCTCATGGAGAGTGGAGCCCCGAGTGTGTGTACTGCGTCATGTAAGCTTCGAATGGTGTTTGGGGGGGGGGCTAAAGTTTACTTAAATCTATCGTTTTTACTATCTCCAGTGACAGGGCTGTATACTATTTCTCTTTTATATCTCTCGTGCAGAACACGATCCCCCAGGTGTAACTAACTATTATTGCATGACAGTGTCCGCGTGACTGTCTTTTAACGACTTTTGCTCAGTTATTTTTCAGACGAAATGCTTACGGACAAGATATTACGTTTGTTCGTTGAATAGCTTTCACTTAACACAACTCCTCAGTTAAGAAGGTGATTCGTATAAATATGAAAAGCCTTTGAGTAGGGTACTTGTTTTCCTTGAAATGACTGTGACCCAACAGAATATTTCCAACTTAAGAAAGCGATCTTTTTTCTGACGAGAGGCTTAATGGAGATTATACTGGAAGCAAAACAATAAGCCGTGAGCGAGAGGTTTTAACACGACCTATTTTTGTCAAACTCTATTGAAGCAACGTCAGTTTAAGAGGAACAAGCGAAATGGTGTGCACCTAAGGCCATGCTCTGGCATGTATAATCATTGTGTAGCCCTTTTACTTCAACAGTAGTTGTAGAAACTCGGCCGATTTTGATGTCCATTTTCTTTACAGATATAATGTAAATCACCCTGAGAGCATCAGATTCTAATTATGAGTTTTTACAATTATGAAACTGAAATTCCATGTAACAAGGACATTGACTGGAAAAGTTTGGGCTTAAAGGGAACATGTTCATCTGCCTTGACAACTGTGAGAAAAACATGGAGAGGTGGGACATTAGAGGTAGTACAAGATGGCACTCATTTAGCTTGCTACTGGTCTCCCCGAAAGGCTAGGTGGGTGGTTGGCGGGTGCTCTGGTGTGGTTTGCTTTTTCTTTCTTATGAAACTTCTATTTTGTCATTATCTCCCCTTCTTCTTTTTTATATTTGTTACTCTCTTGTAACACCTCTAATCTTCTGGCGTTCATATGGCCTTATACAGTTGCGAGCGCCGTAAAACCTCTACTAAAAAAACAAAAAACTTAGCTTGCTACTAGTCTCCTCGAAAGGCTAGGGCATAAACATCATTAAAAAATCTGACGAAAGTTCCCGAGAAATGGATATAGTTGTAGAAAGCGAAGAATACACTAAACGATTTCTTTTTAAAATTATACTATTTTCATACCAGTTTTTGCTGTAAAAAGTTTGCAGGTTCCACTCCAAATCAAAGCATTTACTAATTAGTGTAATTAAAAAAAAAAACCAAAAAAAACTTCGACGTCAGTGTTTGTGTTCTTTAGAAATGCCTCCCATTTCTGTTTTCATAAGTTATACATTCTTTTTATTCAACTGTACAACTATTCTGAGGACGTTTATGAGAAAGTTATTGAGGATTGTTTCTATGTGACATCTTCCGACTAAATGGTGCCCACGTATTTGTAAGCAGTTGTGTGTGTGTGTGTGTGTGTGTGTGTGTGTGTGTGTCTGTGTGTGTGTGTGTGTGTGTGTGAGAGAGAGAGAGAGAGAGAGAGAGAGAGAGAGAGAGAGAGAGAGAGAGGGGGGGAAAGAGGGAGAGAAGGAGAGAGAGAGAGAGAGAGAGAGAGAGAGAGAGAGAGAGAGAGAGAGAGAGAGAGAGAGAGTATGTGTGCGCATGTGTACATGTGTGTATATTTGCAGACTCGCTCGAGCGCACACGGATATGTATTATTGTTCAAAACGATTTAAGTTATGTTCATTACACAATTTGATATTATAAAAAAGCACACAAAAACACATTTTACAATACCTTTAAAAAAAGAGCGTGAAAAGAAATCACGTACCTGATAACAACAAAGACACACAAATTATGAACATGGGGTCCGTGCGATCAATCCAAAGCTGTATGTTATCCCAATAGAAAAAACCACCCCCAAGAAACGCACAGTTGCCAAATGAAGATGATATCCCTTTGAGAACAAGCCGAAGGACTAACTGATATCACACTGACCTGTCTAGAAGTACCGGGCAGTGGGGGACGGTCAGGAATCATTTTTATCTGGTCTTGTTTCTTCAGGGATCACGCAACCAGAAAGTATGGAGACGTTGATGTGTATCACTTTATAAGAATCTGAATTGCTTCCCAAGTAAGAGGAGAGCATGGATTAATCAAGGATGTGAGTACTAGGTCAAGGACGTTCATAATGGAGGGCTCAAAATTTACTGTCAACAGCTGTCCACTTATTTGGTTTGGCCGACGTTAAAACTGGTGGTCTCGTCTCTTAATTAACCCCAAACTGTTGAAGAAAGGGGCGTTATAGCGGCACAAGTGGTGTAGTGGTTAAGTACTCTATCGTTGCATGCAAAAGACGTGAACTGGATTCCCGTGAAGGGCGGAGACATTTTTTTGAGTATCTCTATTTCTTCTGCAAGGACGTTATATCCGTTTCAGCCCAGGTTCCCCTAACAGGCAGGGCCAAAGCAGCCCGTCTCCTAAATGATCAAAATAGGGATGATAGAGGTGTAAACCTTAGTAGTTGCTGTAGTTGATCTTGTTGCTGATCATGTTGTTGTTATTGCTGTTGTTATGTTAACCAAAGTCACCTTCTAACTACACGCGAGAACCCCTTATTTTCTTGAGTAGCACCCCCATTGATACCACCCCACCCACCCAAAAAAAAAAATTAATAAAAGATGCAAAGTTATATGACAATGGCGGCCTCCATTAAAAAAGCCCTCCCCCAAACAGAGCACTGTTTGTCGCTTCCATAATTCTGTGGCAAAGAATGGGGCCACTCAAATCCTGAAACGATAAGGTCTGTGCGAAGCTCTTGACCAACCTAGTAGTTGGGACAGGCTTCTAGGGACATCTGCCCAGCAACGCAAATATGCAAGGCTCAAGTCCTGATTACTGTGTGAAGTTCGCCTTTATTCTAAACCCTCGCAGTTGACTTTGTTGTATTATTTCTAGTGTTGAATGAATCAGAGGAATTAAGGCGTTGTTTGGTTATTACCTGTCTTACCCCCAAACCACTCCCTCCCCACCCCCTCCTTTTCTCTCTGTCTCTGTCTCTCTATGTCTCTGTCTGTCTGTCTGTCTGTCTGTCTGTCTGTCTGTCTGTCTGTCTGTCTGTCTGTCTGTCTGTCTGTCTGTCTGTCTAACACGGTTATGACTTAACTGTATTATCTTTAGCAGTGTTGAATGAATCACAGGAATTAAGGCGTTGTTTTGTATACACTAGCCCTACCTACCCCAAAACACCCCGCCTCCTCCCTCCCACCCCCTCTTTTCTCTCTCTCTCTCTCTCTCTCTCTCTCTCTCTCTCTCTCTCTCTCTCTCTCTCTCCCTCTCTCTCTCTCTCTTACTCTTCCTATCTCTCCCCTTTCTTTCACTCTTTCTCTTTCTCTTTCTCTATCTCTCTCTCTTTCTCTTTCTTCCTGTCTCCCCATCTCTCTGTCATTCTAACTGCTAGTTTACAGGCACATGAACACAAAGCTTATCCATAGCCTTAGCCAGTCGTTGACCACTTCCCTCCAGGCATATGAAACAATTTTAATAAAGTTTCAGTAAAAGAAAACTTCAGACCTCTATTGGAAACTTAATTGGTGGGTGGTTGGTGGGTACTCTGGTGTAGTTTGCTCCTTCTTTTCTATCAAACATCTACCGTCCTTATTTCCTCTTCTTCTTTTTTGTGTTTGTTAATCTCTTGTAACACCTCAAATCTTCAGCACTTATATGACCTTTTTGTGTTGCAAGTGCCGTAAAACTCTTACTATAACTAAAAACTTAATTGAACTACCTCACAGATTCGGGTCTCCACTCTCTGGCTGTCGGTGTGGGTCGAGTGACGTCATCCGCAATAGAAAACAACATATTTTTAAAAAAAACTTTTTCTAAGAATTGAGTTG
>NW_004798886.1:3508-5958 GCF_000002075.1 Aplysia californica | reverse complement strand
GTCTGTCTGTCTGTCTGTCTCTCTCTCTCTCTCTCTCTCTGTCTCTCTCTCTCTCTCTCAATCTCTCTCTGAGACAACATCCCCTCATATTTGCAGAGAAGACAAAATAGTTACGACCGCGTAATGCTCCGAGGCGATGATGACATCAACCAGACACCACCCAAGCAACCAGTCCGCTAAACAAGTCTTTAGAGAATCTACTTACTAAAACACCCTCATTGCTTTTTGTAAAGAAGATTTGAACCTCCCTCCTCCCAAACCGCCCACCCACTCCTTTCTAAGAATAAGTTTGGTTTAAATTGTATTTTTGTGCATGATGTTATGGCAACCCAGTACTTTAGGTCAGAGACCCCTGGATGTGAGTAAAAAGTCATGTGAGTTCCGACTTTACTTTAATCGCGTAAGCATCTTCTCCATTCTTCTTCCTTTTTGTTTTCTTCTTCTAAACTTTATTAGTTCCTATGAATTAATCCTGTCCAACCGGTGTCTAAGACGTAGCAGTGGGTTGTTGGTGGGTGCTCTGGTGTGGTTTGCTTTTTCTTTCCTGTCAAGTATCTATCGTCTTTATCTCCCCCTTCCTTTTTTATGTTTGTTACTCTCTTGAAACACCTCTATTCTTCTGGCGCTCATATGACCGTATGCATTTGCGAGCGCCGTAAAACGTCTACTAAACTAACTAAGAAGTAGCAGTTGGTTGCTTCACTATTACGTTGCACGCAGGAGACCCGAGTTCGATTCTCGTGTTGGTAGAACTTTTATCGAGCGTCTTGATCTTTCTGCTGGGATGTTGTATCCTTCTTAGCCCGAGTTCACGCTGATTTAACCCTATACGTACGCCCTGGGGTCATTTTGTACCCCCTGGGTTGTATTCTTCACATTTTAGAATACTTCTAGGACGAAGTTCTCTTTGAAACTTTCAGTATGTCCCAAAAAATAATTTTGACTCACTGCTTTGCAAAGCGTACGGATCGGATTAACAAGTAAATGTCCTCTTAGGAAAGTTTTGGCACACAGAGTTCCCCACGTCGTATGGATACGATAGTAAAACACGACGTTCGGATAGGGTTAAACAATGTCGATGGGGGAGTAAAAACCCTTTATTATAGTTTTATTTTTCAAACCAACTTTATCGAGCTTGTTTTCTTGTGACTTTAGTTGTTGTTTTTACTCCTTTTTTTGGTTCTCCTTTTTCTCGTTGTTATTGCTGTCGTTGGTGTTGTCTTCTTCTTCTTCTTCTTCTTCTTCTTCTTCTTCTTCTTCTTCTTCTTCTTCTCCTTCTCCATTCTTCTTCTTCTTCTCATTTTTTTTTTTTGTTCTTATTTTTCTGTTTTTGTTCTTTTTCTTGCTCTTCTTCTTCTTCTTGTTCTCGTTCTTCTTATCCTTCTTCACCCTTCCTTCCTGGGTGTTGGATTTCCCTCCCCCTCCCTCCACCCATCCCTCCCCAACCTCCTCCCCTTTCCTTCCTCCCCACATTTCACTCCCTCCCCTACCCTCCTCCGACTCCCTGCTTCGCTCCCACATCACAGTCCCCACCCCCTCCCTCCCTTCCTCCGCCCTATCCCTCTGCCCCTCCCTTCGTTCTTTCCCTCCACTGCTCCCTTCGCTCTTTCCCTCCATCCTTCCCCGTCCTTCTCCCTACCTCCTCCCTCCTCTCCCCTCCCTTCCTCCTCCCTCCACCAACCTATCTCCAGCTACTGTGACCGACATAACGTAGCCAGCTATGGACATAATGTAGCTAGCTGCTCTACGGACACTACACTAAAACAAGACAGGCTGACAACTTGCATGAAGGATTACCTTTCCCTGCATAAACTGATCTCTGGGAAATGCCCTACACATCAGCTATGATGAGGTACACGTTTTTACGGCCCTTTCAACTACTGTTAGATTATGTGAAATGTCCTGCGCTTCCACTGTGATGAGGTACAAGTTTTTTACGGTCTTTTCAACAACAGTGCTGTCAGCTTATGTGAAATGACGGACAAGCCCACAGTGGTGTGGTACAAGCTTTAACGGTCTTTTCAATAAATGTTAGGTTATGTGAAATGTCCTACGCTTCCACTGTTTTTTAGTCTTAGTAAGTGTTTTACCCCACTTGCAACACAATAAGGTCATACAAGTGCCGAAGATTAAAGGTGTTACAAGAGAGTAACAAACACAAAAAAGAAGGAGGGGAGATAAAGATGATAGATGTTTGATAGGAAAGAAGGAGCAAACCATACCAGAGAACCGCAAACCACCCACTCTTCCACTGTGATGAGGTACACGTTATTACGGCGTTTTCAACAACAGTGCTGTTAGGTTACGGACAAGCCCACTGTGGTATGGTACAAACTTTTACGGCGTTTTCAACAACAGTGCTGTTAGGTTACGGACAAGCCCACTGTGGTATGGTACAAACTTTTACGGCGTTTTCAACAACAGTGCTGTTAGGTTACGGACAAGCCCAC
>NW_004798886.1:1567-3408 GCF_000002075.1 Aplysia californica | reverse complement strand
CACAAAAAACACACAACAACAACAACAGACGACATACACAAAACGAACAAAAAACCACTCTCCTAATACCTCTTTGAATACCATAACGTGGTTCAATCACCTCAACTACATCATAGTACAGTACTGCTAATCAACTTTGCATGGAGAAGTCCCATCCCCCATCCCCGCCCGCAAGGCATCATGGATAAACAAGCCCCCCTTACGTCTTATCTGGGTAACATCCCCCCCCGCCCCCACCTTCCCACCTCCCGTACCCCAAGGAGTTAACAGTAGTTCTAAGCTCCTTGCCGTACCCAAACATGCCAGCTGGGCCCGAGCCCAAGAGACAGATCTGACGGAAGACCCGAGGTAGCCACAAGGACCTTACAACAAACCGTATAACCTCCTTGGGTAGCCAGCAGTTAGGGGAACAAAGACAGTTCAGAATCCTCCTCCTCTTGTCTTTCTTCCTCCTCCCAGCCATACTGGACATTCATCGTTGTTCATCGTTCTAGTTTAACGCCTCTTTCAACACTTTGAGGCTATAATTTAACAGTACGGACTCCAAATGTGACGTCACATCCATCTCAGATAAGTGTGCAATCGCGCCAAATGGACGAAAATGCTCTCATTACCTCCCCCCCCCCGCCCTGAAAAAAGAGAAGAAGAAGAAGAAAGACACCCGCTGGCCAGCCCCGGCTGTATCAAATAAATCAAAGACGTCGAGAGGGCGAGGCGGTGCACAACTAGTGGGTGTTACGCGGAACAATACAATCACGTGAGACCAGACTGACTGTCCATGGGACATGACCACGGCTTCTTCAGAGAAAGGGGGGAGGGGGGAAAGACAGACAGACAGACAGACAGACAGACAGACAGACAGACAGACAGACAGACAGACAGACAGACAGACAGACAGACAGACAGACAGATAAAAAAAAAGACAGGGAGAGGACACAAAACACACAAGCGGTGTCCACTACAATAATTTATGGCCTATATCTATCGCCGGGCACAATGAAAGTCTTCACTGGACATTCGATCTGTCCGACACAGGATCAAAGACGCTGTATAACCTTTCCTGACAGTGTGCACTCACATACATATTGTATTGTATTATACACAGTATGTCTCTTGCCCTCCCTCCCTTCCTCTCTCTCTCTCTCTCCCTGTCTCTCTCTCTCTCTCACTCTCTCTATCTTTCTTTCTCTCTCTCCCTCTCTTTCTCCCTCTCTCTCTTTCTCTCTCTCCCTGTCTCTCTCACTCTCTCTTTCTTTCCCTTTTTCTCTCTCCCTCTTTCTCTCTTTCCCACTCTTTCCCCCTCTCTCTCTCTCCCGTCAAGAAACAAACAACAAGTCAAGCACGAAGGCCAAACAACCTTCAAACAGCGACTCCCAACTCCCTGCTTGCTATAGATTGGGACTTACTTAACCCTATCCGTACGTCGTGTTTTACTATCGTATCCATACGATGTGGGGAACTCTGTGCCACCACTTTTCAAAGAGGAAGTTAACTCGTTAATTCGATCCGTACGCTTTGCATAGGAGTCTGTCAAAATGATTTTTTTAGAAACACTGAAAGTTTCAAAGACATCTTCTCACTAGAAGTATTCTAAAATGTGAAGAATACAACCCCGGGGGTACAAAATGACCCCAGGGCGTACGGATAGGGTTAAACTCACATTACCATAACCACTTATCTCCTGTCTGCTATGTGTGCTGACTGGGATTTGGGTAAGGGGGTGGGGGTGGGTGGCGAATTTTTATTTATGTAGAGCTGAAAACATAATAAAAATAATACTCTATTATTATTGTCCTTTTCATTCTTTCAAAAAAAGATAAAGAGAGAGAGAGAGAGAGAGG
>NW_004798886.1:0-1467 GCF_000002075.1 Aplysia californica | reverse complement strand
GGGGGGGGTGTCAAATAGAAATGGACATTGAGCATCGATTTTGGGGTTCTTAGGAATCATTGATATTGACGTAAATCACAATAACACAACAACTAAAACAATTAACAAAGAAAACGACTACATGCTAACAAAACAAATCTCTCTTACCTTCTATAAATTCACTGTTATTGGATCGCTGATAGAGATCAGATACGTTGTATTAAGTACACCTTAGACACTCCGAAACTTGAAGAACATAATAAATAGAGAGCAGATCGAAGACTGAAGCTATCATCGAAGAAAAAGTAATGACCCTTTCCCAAGTTATTTATAGATACAACTACTATGTCACCAATTTGTCTGCTCGGAAATAGATTTCTTTAAAGGGTTTCTTCCTCCTTCACCCATCTATCACTATCATCTTAGTAAACGTTTCGGCGAGGGGCGCGCACTGTTTAGCTCGTGAACTTGGCCTTCATTCTTTTCCCCTGAGTTGAACCGGATCTTAGATAAACCCGTTTATGACTATCCAGTTTTAATCAGTTCACACACTTTTCTGAAAAGCAGTTTAACATAAAAAAAAAAAAATTAAACGCAGTTCATGATAGATTTGTTTTCAGGAAGATTCCATATTATAATTTAGTGAAACAGACAAGAGAGATGTTGTTGTTGTTGTTGTTGTTGTTGTTGTTGTTGTTGTTGTTGTTGTTGTTGTTGTTGTTGTTGTTGTTGTTGTTGTGTGTGTTCGAAATGTTTGGACCCCCGAAGAGCGTGCTCTTCGCCAGGGCCACCGCCTCCCTTGCGTTGTTGTTATTGTAAATATGTTAGTTAACTACGTGTAGTTCATTAGTAGTTTTTATCAACATAAAACTTTGGACATCATGCTCTCTCTGTGAAAAAAACAAACAGAAGACAAAAGAGGCTGAGGTAGATATCGAAGATTTTAGAAATACTTAAACAGAACTCGAACAGATGCTTGACGGAAAACGCCAGTATGATGATAATAAGCCTTTAAAATATATCCGAGCATCCGGAGCAGAGAGCTGACTTCTGAAACATGGCCGCCAATGTCTATTTCAGATCTGGCATTTGAAGAAGACGAGGAAATGAACATGTAGTTATTGAACCGATGACCAGTTTGTTTTTTGGTTGTTTTTTGGGTTGTTTTTTTTACCCTATTAAAGAAGCCAGTTGTCCTGCCAAACAGCTATCTTCCTGATCTATCCCCTTCCTTCTTGTTATATATTTATTACTCTCTTATAACACCTCCAATCTTCGGTACTCATATGACCTTACTGTATTGCAAGTGCCGTAAAACGCTTATTGAACTAAAAGTAAAATGATAATAAATTCTGTCGCAGTGCTTGCATGTCAGCGTCGTAGATCGAAGCTCTGTATTTTCGCTGTTTTCCTTTCGTCGTTGGCGCTTCTCAGCTTGGTTGTTTCTAAGGCTGTTCTCTAGCATTTTAGTTCTTTCCTTTATAATTT
>NW_004798885.1:61648-63842 GCF_000002075.1 Aplysia californica | reverse complement strand
GGGGGGGTTGCTAATCAGCTTTGCATCTGTACAGAAGAATGGAAGTGCACATTTCTTTCAGGTGGAATTGGAAAGCAATGTCTTAGTTCTGATGTACATGTATTTTATAAGGATAGATAACGACTGGAATTTATAATTTTATAAATATTTAAGCTCAAAATCATGAAGATCCAGCTTTGTCATGCTCTTAGGAATACTGAGCGCTACTTTCATGAAAACTTTGAGGTCTGAAAAGTGTGTGATTTCCTCTAAAAAGTGGTACAAAGATCAGGCCTTCAGAATTGTGTAATAACTGGTCATATTTTCAGTGAATTTTACTTTTTCGTATCCCTCTTTCCTTCATCGGAATCCTTGAAACATGTGGGATGTGACCTTTTGACCTTTTGACCCCTTCATGAATAGTTCAGTATTTCCCCTCAGAACTGTGTAAAGTCTCAATAGAGAGGGCTTCAATCCTGGAATTTGTTCTCTTTCTTTTCCTTCAGTTGAAGAAAACGCTGAACAAGTGGACCATATATCGCAGAGACTGTCAGAGCTACAGGAAGAACTGTTCGTGTCCTTGAAGGAGGACATCGCTGAATGGATCGTTAAGACCCTCGGTAAAGCAGCATTTATGTCACAGCACGGTGGAATCAGGCACTCGTCAATTTGGGGGCATATGGAGTTATTAATAGACACTTAAAGCCGATTCATTTGCCTTGCTTTGGATAAAAAAGCACCCTTCCATCATAGTGGAGATATTTGTCCTTGAAGGAGGTGGGCGTCGCCTGCTTTCAGAAATAGAATAAGTGAGAAAATAGCTGCCAAAGTTTTATGACTGACACTGACACTGACTCTGACACTGACACTGACACACACTGACACTGACACTGACACACACTGCCACTGACACACACTGCCACTGCCACTGCCACACACTGACACTGGCACTGACACACACTGACACTGACACACACTGACACTGACACACACTGACGCTGACACACACTGACACTGACACACACTGACACTGACACACACTGACACTGGCGCTGACACTGACACTGACACTGACAGAGCTTGAGAGTCCTTGGAAACTGGAAATTTACGTTTTTTTGTGGCCTTTAATCAATGTTTTTCTGTAAAATCCCCGCAGAAATAGATGTGTTTTTAAATGGACATAAAAGGTGCGCCAGTTTATGGAGGGCCAATGGCCCAACCCTGTCAAAACTAGATGTAAAAGAAGTTACAGAGGCACAAGTAGACACATTTATTGAGAATGATGTACAGAAAAGTGGGAAGACATGGAATAACATCAAGAGACTAGCTCAGGATAGGGACAGTGTTTGTGTGTGGTGAAAGCCCTGATCCAGGGGGAGAAAGGCAGCGATGGTGATTAGGATGATGATGGTGGTTATTTTTTGTGAAACATGACCAGCCTTCCTTTGGTGTGGTCGTGAGTGCTTTATCGGGTGAAGAAAGGAGTAAATTCGAGAAACCATTATGTTCTGCAGGTGATGTGGACATCAGTGCTGAAAATTTCATTCAAGACCTTGACAACGGAGTAATTCTATGCAGGCTCAGCTTGGCCATTGAGAAGAAAGCAAAGGCTATGCATCAGCAAGGGAGTCTCACTGAGGTAAACTTCTCCGACACTGCTTTCTTTTTTTCTTTTTGTAAGTGTTTTACGGCGCTCGCAACTCCATGAAGTCATACGAGCGCGCTTGACACCTTCAAGATGTTCAGTTGGTAGTTGTTCGGGTAGTGGCCGAAGCCTACTCTTATTGATTTTAGGACCACCAAGGGATCTTCAATGTGCGCTACTTGCACTCTGGACTTTCGAGATCTTTCACCCATGTCCGAGAAAGCTAGATGTAGATCTTTCCTTCCAGAAGATGAGGGGTGTGGCTAAAAGACAGCAGTAAGAAGGAGCCAAGCGGAGACAAGTATAGAGAAGAAAATGTTCCGTCACTATCCGGATTTGAATGTGGGACCTACCAAAGGAGAGGCGAACAGCTAAACCTCTAGACCACGAGAATCCAACACCTTAACCTCTAGACCACGAGAGGCCAACGCCTTAACCTGTAGACCACGAGAGTCCCCCCCCCTCCCCCACCCCCTCCCGCACTGCGAGCACGTTGGTTTTGTTTACTGTCATTTAACATGAAACAAGATTTGCTGATTTTACTTTTTCTCTTTTCATTTTGATTTTGTT
>NW_004798885.1:57652-58876 GCF_000002075.1 Aplysia californica | reverse complement strand
CCCCCCCAGCCTCTCCCCAGCTACAAGTTACACTGTAACAAGAACGCCCGCTCGGCCACCTGGTTTGCCAGGGATAACACCACCAACTTCCTGGGCTGGTGCCGCGCCTACGGCATGATAGACGAGACTTTGTTCGACTCGGAAGATCTCGGTGGGTCAAGGTCATGTGTTATTGTCTTTGTCTATGGAGTTGTTTTTTGTGTGTGTCAGATTTGATCTCTTTCATTGTGATTGAATGATAGATGATATGCAATGTGGTTACTAAGTCAGTCCAGTAGCTTAGCGAATGGTGATGGGGGTATTGTTGGGACCACAATGGTATTGTTATAAAGTGATAGTGGTGGTAGGGACAGTGGTATTGTCCTGGTGACTATGATGTTGTCATGGTAACAGTGGCAGTGGCGGTAGGGACAGTGGTTTTGTCCTGGTGACTATGATGTTGTCATGGTAACAGTAACAGTGGCGGTAGGGACAGTGGTATTGTTGTGTGATGTTTGTATTGTCATGGTGACGAAGCAGAATTGATCTGTTGACTCCTGAATGTTCTATTCCCGCCAAGTATTGTTCTATGGAACTGTTGTCATCTCGCACCCCAGTACATTCCCACCAAGTACCACTCTATTATATATAGATATAGAACTAGCTGGGCCCCCTTTCCATGAAAGCAAAGATCGGTGCATTAACATCAACTGAAAGTCATTGGCCTACTATAATTTACACTCTACTGGAATGGAACAATAAATCTTGAGAGATGCAAAAAATTAGAAGACTCTCAAAACAAAATGCGCCTCGCAAAATATCACTTCCGCACCGGATTTTCTAAAATTACAGAGACAGAAGCGTCGGCCTACAAAAGCGATCAGCGAAATAAAGAAATTTAGTTTTTTTCAGCA
Source organism: Aplysia californica (assembly GCF_000002075.1). Lineage (NCBI taxonomy): Eukaryota > Metazoa > Mollusca > Gastropoda > Aplysiida > Aplysiidae > Aplysia > Aplysia californica. Next base: position 57,983 of record NW_004798885.1, on the reverse strand, counting down.
AAACTGTCTCAAAACTGAAAAAACGAAGGGCGTCATGATCTGGAGAATATTTTAAAGAAACTTTTGTCAAAAACCGCATGTCGATCGATGCTGCCATTAAAAAGCCTTTCGAATAGCGACATTCAGCCACCACAAATAGATACAGTGGAAACCATATATAACAGGCCCGGTAATAACAGGGATCCGGTAATAACAGGGATCCGGTAATATTCAAAATCCCCGTTTTTTCCTACTCTTTGTCTCTATTAAAAGTTATCGGCAATAACAGGGCCTCATCGGAGCCCAACCGGTTATAGCAGGGACCAAGGCTCGTTAACAAGGTGTAAAAAGT
>NW_004798885.1:54676-55831 GCF_000002075.1 Aplysia californica | reverse complement strand
CCTGTCGTCCTGGTGGAAAGCACAAAGACAGAAAGCCCACCACCCGCGGCCCGCCAATCGGCCCCCCCACCACCGCCCACCCCAACACCCCCAGCCTCCAGGAAAGACTCGGTGGTCTCCACCAGAAGTTCCACAGTGTCTACGCTGGACAGTGAGGTGGGTGGTCACGCACGCTCACATATACACACACACACACATACACACACTTGCATACCCACACACGCTCACATATACACACACACACACACATACACACACACATACACACATGCATACACCATACACACACACATACACACATTTGCATACCCACACATGCTCACATATACACACACAAATACACACATGCATACACCATACCCACACGCACTTACATATATACACACACACCTACACACACACACACTCACACGTGCACGCCCGGGCGCGCGCACACACATACTCGTACACACACATATATACACACACACATATGCACACACTCACACGTGCACGCCCGGGCGTGCGCACACACATACTCGTACACACACATATATACACACACTCACATGTGCACGCCCAGGCGCGCGCACACACATACTCGTACACACACATATATACACACACACATATATATGCACACACACACATATGCACACTCACACACATGATATTCTCACCCTTGTTTTTTCTGGGTCAAAATATCAATTGATTATTTTCACCTTTTTACTTGGTCCAAAGGTTAGCTATTCTCAATTTAAAAAGTGAATATTTTTTTCAGCTTTTGTGTTTTTCTGTGTCAAGAGATGAATATAATTCTCAGGTTTGTTTTTTTCTGGGTCAAAAGGTCAACCGTGTTTCTCACAAGTGCAAGTGCCAGGAGTACGTGAACAAGCTCAGTGAAGGAGTCTACGACGTTTTTGGAAAACGAGTTTTTATCAGGGTGAGAATCTGTCGACTTTTCTTGTTCGTTTTTAAGTCGTTTTCTCATCCGCATGATTTGTTCCACAGATGTGTGAGGCGGCCTTTTACCTGTACCTTGAGCTGTCGGTCTACGTTCATAAACTTTTACCAATCAAGCTATGTATTGGTCTACGTTCATAAACTTTTACCAATCAAGCTATGTATTGGTCTACGTTCATAAACTTTTACCAATCAAGCTATGTATTGGTCTAC
>NW_004798885.1:50526-53380 GCF_000002075.1 Aplysia californica | reverse complement strand
TACTCTCTTTATCTATCTTCTGATGTGTAGTAGTAGTAGATCTATACCCTCTTTATCTATCTTCTGATGTGTAGTTGTAGTAGATCTATACTCTCTTTATCTATCTTCTGATGTGTAGTAGTAGTAGATCTATACCCTCTTTATCTATCTTCTGATGTGTAGTTGTAGTAGATCTATACTCTCTTTATCTATCTTCTGATGTGTAGTAGTAGTAGATCTATACTCTCTTTATCTACTCCTCTTCTAGATGTTTTCTTGGAGATGTTGCTAGATCTATATGCTTTTGAGGTGTTGATCATTTTGAAAATGGCATTGAAGTTGTTTTGTTAGTTTTGTCAATTGTGACAGCGGAGGCAATTGAGTGGGTGGTTAGCGGGTGCTCTGGTTTGGTTTGCTCCTTCTTTCCTATCAAACATCTATCGTCCTGATCTCTCCTCCTTCTTTCCTACCAAACATCTATCGTCCTGATCTCTCCTCCTTCTTTTTTGTGTTTATTGCTCTCTTTTAACACCTCCAATCTTGGACACTTATATGACCTTATCGTGCTGAAAGTGCACTAAAATTTTTACTAAAACTAAAGGAGATAATTGTAGCCGAGAATGATCTGAGTGTTCCCCCTTTGTCTCCTTCCCCAGCTGCTCAAAGGCAGGCACTTGATGGTTCGGGTGGGCGGCGGCTGGGACACCTTTGAGAACTACCTGCTTCACCACGACCCCGTCCAGGTGTTTGAGTTCCACAACACGGGCGGCCCGCATGGACCCACAGCCCACAGTTACGCCGTCAACAAATCAGACTTTGGGCCTGGTTCTTTTAATGGTTACTTGGTGATTCGCTCAAAGTATAAGTCGAAAAACTTTGTATCTTAACTGTCTCGTTGACTGCGGGGATGACATGACGTCGATGGTCTTTGTAGCAAACAGGTCAACTCCAGAGAATGTCCTTGAACTTTGAACTTTGAACAGGAAATGCCATTTTTTGTCTGGTTTTTCCTCCCTTCTTCAGCTGTTTAAGGAAATTGAGAGCAATTTCAACTTTCAGTCAAACCTCGAAATACTCCCCCTCCCCTCCCCCCATTATACCGAGCATCTGCGTTTGTTGCCATTTTAATGTCCAAAAGTTGCCACAGAAATGGCAAAAGTTGCCATAAAAGTTGCCAATAATTTTCAAGCTTTCAACTCTCTGTGACGACAAATATAACAATAAGTTGACAGAGGTAACTTCATCTAAAGCACCAGAATTTCTTGTGTTCTGTTTCAAGCATCCAGAATATCATTTGCAGCCACACAGAGTGTAAAAACGTGAAAAATAAAAATTTCACAACAGAATGAAATCAAAATTAGAAAAGAACATAAACAACCACAAAAATCAACAAATAAGGGCGGGTGTCCACCTTTTCGAATAGCGGCCGTTTTAACCCAAAACGTGTGTTATTCAAGAAAAAGTGCAGGATATTACATGTAAGTAGTATGTATGTAGTATAGGGTTTTATGGCGCTCGCAACTGCTACGGTTATATGATCAGTATTACATGTAAATGATGGAATCACACACAAGGGGCCTGCCAGTGTCAGTACATGTAGGGGTTTGGTGGAGACACCCTCTCACATACCGTATTTTTTTTAAGGTAGGAACAACATCAAATTAAATGATATTGACATTATGATAAAAGGTAACCATGGAAAACACATCAGAACAATAACAAGAACAGAAAATAACACAGCAGCAAATTAAAACTCAACAAAGAGAGAAAAAGAAAAGAGAAACAGCAATATATGTAGTATGTAATTATTGTAATGTACAAGACTTTTTCCACATGAAAATAACCAAAAAACGTGAGGTCAACAAGTAAGAAAGAAGAGAAGTGAAGTGGAAGTGTAAATAAACTTTCTTTCTAAAAGTAAAGAGGTTCGGGGTTTTTTCGTTTTTTATACTCCTTTTTTTTCGACTTTTTCTTCCCCGGCTGTGTGGTTTTTGGAAAAATGAAAAAATGGCGGCCGCGATTCGCGGACCAAAAAATGCAAAAAATGGCGGCCGCGACAAACGCAGATGCTAGATATACCACTAACCCAGCTTATCGCCAGGTTTTGCCAGTGTACGAAAAGGAACGTTGAGATGTAACCCTAGTTGTTACACCTTTACACCACCATCGGCTATCCCCAACTAGGGCCTACCTAAGTTGTACAATCCTTAGTAAACTAATGTAAATTTGCCCAAACATACTGCCAGTGAACTGTCCACACACTACAGCGCACAATCTTTCCCACATTCGTCTTTGCAAGTTCCGCCTGCTTCTATTTTTTTTCGCTGATGCTCCTGAGTTGCGCTAATTATGAGAATGCTATTATTTTTAGAGTTTGACCAATGTTTGAAAATACAGTGGAGTCCACTTATAACGAGTCCTGAAGTAACCAGAAGTCTGTTATAAAGACACTATTCTAAAACCCCGTTTTTTTCTCTTCTTTACCTTTGTAAATAAAATACTGCTATAGCGCTATCAAACAAACATGCGAGTCGGTTATAGCGGAATATTGCTGCTGCTGTGCACAGTGCATAGGCCAATTATACAAAACGTAAAACCTTGCCAGTTGAGAAACTTGTTGGTGATCTAGCAAAACAAAGAATAGGAGAGCCCATGTGTGTCAACGATGAAGGCCGGAGCCACTGAGTAGGGAGGGTGTGGCATGCGCAGACAAGCAGAACGCATCGTGTGATATGCCAGCGTAAGCCTAGTTTAGATTATCAAGGCCTACCATGCCTCTCACTTCTCCGATGCGGGGATGGAGAGGTCACAGCAATGTGATGGATGGAGCGAATGAGTGACGTGTGCGAGCAGACGGAATGCACCACAGGGTGGG
>NW_004798885.1:45285-50341 GCF_000002075.1 Aplysia californica | reverse complement strand
CATCAGGGGAGATAGCAAAAGGAAATAAACAGAACACCAAACTCATAGATTAGGCCTACTTTACAGTTTCCCTTGAATTTATTACTGGATCCCTTATAGCGAGAATTCTGCTATAACGGACATTTTGCTCCGGTCCCCTCCCTCTCGTTATAACAGGAGTCCACTGTAGTGTAATTTGGTGGAACTCGTTTTCCCTCCACCCATGGCAATCGCGGGCAGCACAGATGTAGAAGAGACAAGACTGGCCACAGTGTGTGTCTCTTCTCTGTCAGCGTATATCTCGTCAAGATGGCAGTCAATGCCGTCCCGTGGTACAGACAGCCCCGCGGTACTGCCAACTTTATGCTCGTCCCAAGATTGTGGTACAGCAAGGTTTGACTGTACTTGTACACATACCTGGCTTATGGACACAGAAAGAGCCTTAGAAATTTTTTTCTAAATTTCAGGCTTTATTTACGAAACATATTTACATCGATCCTATTGAGATATGAAATAAGCAGATTTTCTAGTTGTTACTTGCAAGAATTTTGTTACTTTAAAGTCATGGAAAAGTAACAGCAAAACTACTTTCAGAGCATATTATATTTCAAGGGAATTTTTGCAGAAAAAGGTCTCATCATTCCTGCCACAAGATCTCTCAGACTCCGTGGCTTCGTTGTGACCCTGCTTTACAAATGAGGAAAAAACTCGGAAGATATTTATTTTTCCCCCAACAACGATACTGAGAATGGAGCAAAGTTCGCTTATATTTGAAGCTGCGATATTGGGAACCGAGGAAAGTTTGCTTATGTTTGAAGCTATGATATTGAGAACATAACAAAGTTAGCTCATATGTAGTCACAGAATTGAGAATATAGAGAGTAAAGTTAGCTTACAATCATGTTAGGTCACAGAATTGAGAATAGAGAGAGTAAAGTTAGCCTACAATCATGTTAGGTCACAGTATTGAGAATAGAGAGAGTAAAGTTAGCTTACAATCATGTTAGGTCACAGTATTGAGAATAGAGAGAGTAAAGTTAGCTTACAATCATGTTAGGTCACAGAATTGAGAATAGAGAGAGTAAAGTTAGCTTACAATCATGTTAGGTCACAGTATTGAGAATAGAGAGAGTAAAGTTAGCTTACAATCATGTTAGGTCACAGAATTGAGAATAGAGAGAGTAAAGTTAGCTTACAATCATGTTAGGTCACAGAATTGAAAACAGGACTGTGTGCAAACCCACCCTTACCAATCTTGGACAGCAAAAGTTATACGGGCAGCCTGCTCATTTTGCCTTGATGAATCTTGAACATGGATAATCTTGTCAGAGCATTTTATCTTGACTTTAGTCGGTACAGCCGGCTTTTTTAATCTCATGATATCGGCCAGAGCTAGTGTCAATGGATCTGAGTGTGTAAAGCGCTTATATTTGTTGTCATATACCCCCCCCCCCCCCCCAATTAGTAGCCTAGTCTACAATTTGCTCAGACAACAACACCGTCCTGTTCCCACATTCCAGTGTAAGCTTAGATCTAATTCTATAGACTTCATCCCACATTCCAGTGTAAGCTTAGATCTAATTCTATAGACTTCATCCCACATTCCAGTGTAAGCTTAGACCTAATTCTATAGACTTCATCCCACATTCCTCCAGTGTAAGCTTAGATCTAATTCTATAGACTTCATCCCGTGACTGTCTAGAGATCTCCATGAGAGTCTCAAAAAGTAGTGGCGACCTGTCTGTTGGCCCATGTATCTCAGGCTTGTGACAAAGTGTGGTGTGGATGAGAATACGTCACATATTGTGTGTATGGTTCCTGTGTGCTCATATCAAAGAAAAAGTCAGAACCTTAGTTTGCAGTGACCTTCAGTAATGGGCTTCTAGATTCTGTAGGTAACCCAGCTGTTAGATCCACATACAAAGACCTGAGAATTGTACAGTGGAATCCTGTTATAACGAGAGGGAGGGGACCGGTGCGAAATGTCCCTTATAGCAGGATTCTCGTTGTAAGGGATCCAGTAATAAATTCAAGGGAAATGGTAAAGCAGGCCTAATCTATGAGTTTGGCGTTCTGTTTATTCCTTTTTGTATTTCCCCTGATGATGATTTGTTCAACATGATCTCTAGGTCTTACTTGATCAAATATCGAATTAGGTTTCTTTCTCTAGCACTAGCAATGTTGACAGCTCGGCGTTGGCGATCAGAAAGAAGGGGCTCTGGCTCTAGGCTAACTCGCCCGCTGTGTTGTCCCCCACCCCACCACACCCTGTGGTGCGTTGAGTCTGCTTGCGCACGTCACACATTCACTCCATCTATCACAGCATTGTGACCTCTCCATCCCGCACCAGAGAAGTGAGAGGCACGGTATGCCTAGATAATCTAGACTGGGCTGGCCTATCATGCGATGCGTTCTGCTTGTCTGCGCATGCCACACCCTCCCCACTCATTCGCTCCGGCCTCCATCGTTGGTTCACGTGGGCTCTCCTATTCTTTGTTTCGCTGAATCACCAACAAGTTTCTCAACTGGCGAGGTTTTATAATATGTTTAATTGGTCTGTGCACAGCAGCAGCAATGTTCCGTTAAAACCGACTCGCGTGACGGTCTGATTGCGCAATAGCAGTATTTTATTTACAAAGATAAAGAAGTGGAAAAAACGGGGTTTTAGAATAGTGTCTTTATAACAGACTTCTCGTTGTTTCAGGACTCGTTATAAGTGGACTCCACTGTACTCAGTTATTTGCTTTCATCTCGTTTTAACCTTGGGCAGAGGAAAGTGATCAGGCTAAAGTGATTCATCGGCCATCTTTTCTTAGCTCCGTGTCCAGAAGAGGGATTCGCCTTGCTTGCTTTCATTTTATGCCGTAGATTGCCACCCATTCTATTATAATTATAGTGTTGTTTGTATTGTTTCCCTGCACTCCTCAAATCAATGTTGTAACATTGCTACAATGTACCAGTAAATGTGAGTCCTCTTTTGTTCATCTCTGTCCACACGTCTCAAGAATGGGACCATGGTTCGTCCTCTGTCTGTCCACACATCTCAAGGTTGGGAAAATGGTTCGTTCTCTGTCTGTCCACGCTTCTCAAGGTTGGGAAAATGGTTCGTCCTCTGTCTGTTCACACATCTCAAGGTTGGGAAAATGGTTCGTTCTCTGTCTGTCCACGCTTCTCAAGGTTGGGAAAATGGTTCGTCCTCTGTCCACGCTTCTCAAGGTTGGGAAAATGGTTCGTCCTCTGTCTGTTCACACATCTCAAGGTTGGGAAAATGGTTCGTCCTCTGTCTGTCCACGCTTCTCAAGGTTGGGAAAATGGTTCGTCCTCTGTCCACGCTTCTCAAGGTTGGGAAAATGGTTCGTCCTCTGAAGATTGGCCATACATTCAATGTGGGATCTTGTTCATTGATCTCTCCGTGCCTCAAGTACTGCTGGTTCCCGGAGATTGTCTCTGCCTTAGTTCACGCATTATCATCCCTGCCCATGTACAGTTTACTCTGTGTCTCTGCCTTAGTTCACGCATTATCATCCCTGCCCATGTACAGTTTACTCTGTGTTTATGCCTTAGTTCACGCATTATCATCCCTGCCCATGTACAGTTTACTCTGTGTTTATGCCTTAGTTCACGCATTATCATCCCTGCCCATGTACAGTTTACTCTGTGTTTATGCCTTAGTTCACGCATTATCATCCCTGCCCATGTACAGTTTACTCTGTGTTTATGCCTTAGTACACTTATGATTCCTGCCCACATACAGTTTACTTTGTGTCTATGTCTTGATTCACATATGAATCCTGCCCACGCATGCCTTAGTTCGCATATATGATTCCTGCCCACAAACAGTTTACTTTGCACAGTAGTTTTTAAAATCTCAATCAGATCCTGAGTCTGTCTGTCCCATTTGTTTCGTGAATTTGTGTGTCAATTTTGGGGGATCATTTTACTTTGTTAATTCGTTTTGTCAATAATGTTCATGTCTTTACATGTTCTATTTCTACGTAGCCCCCCCCCCTCCCCTACATATGTACATGGATGTTTCCTTCTGGTCTTGTTTACATTTGTTTTGCTTTTTTTAAGTTTTAGTAAATGTTTTACGGCTCTTGCAACACAAGAAGGTCATAAATATGAGTGCCGAAGATTAGAGGAGTTACAAGAGACTAACTAACTCAAAAAGGAGGAGAGAGATATAAGGACGATAGATGTTTGATAGGAAAGAAGAAGCAAACCACACTTGAGCACCTGCCAACCGCCCACCATTTGTTTTGGATGGACTTATCCGTTATTTGCTTAATGTTATTGTGTAGCAAGGAGGTACGAGGTAAACACAGTGCTTAAAATACATTTATTGTCTGTCTGTTAGCTTTTGTCTTGTGAGGTAAAACACAGTGGTGTAACCCTATCCGTACTCCCTGGGGTCACTTTGTACCCCTGGGGTTGTATTCTTCACATTTTAGAATACTTCTAGAACAAAGATCCCTTTGAAATTTCAGTAATTCTCAAAAAATCATTTTGACAGACTGCTATGCAAAGCGTACGGATCGGATTAACGAGTAAATTTCCTCTTTGAAAGTGGTGGCAGAGAGTTTCTAGCGTCGTATGGATACGGTAGTAAAAAACGACGTACGGGTAGGGTTAAATATGTAGTGCCTGTCTGCTATAGCTTGTTCACCTTTGTCTTTGAGCGTTTAAAAAATTCTAGCTCATTAATTGATTAATCTATCTGCAGGCCAGTGATCAAACTATGTTTTTTTTTCAAAATCTTGATCCAGTTATAAAAAAAAGTTTCTCTATTGGGGCCCGGTATTAAAAACAGCTCTTTTGGTGCACACTCGGGATCTTTCAAATAAGTGATTATTTCCTTCCTTGTACCCTGTGCATTTGATCGGAATTTGACGGGTACTTTAAACGGGACTGAGAGTGTTCTTAGGACTGTTCAAAGGTACGTCCTTTCCTTTAAGTCCAAGTTCCGTGCGTCGTGTGGGATCAGTAGCGCCTCTTGCTAAGACGATGCCTGCTTGTTATTGGCCGAGGAGTCGTGCTGTGACGTCAGCAATCCTACCCGCCACCAAACACCTGCTCT